>NC_064272.1:37708268-37985768 GCF_003254725.2 Canis lupus dingo
GCCTGGGTTTCAGACCCTCTCTCTGCCACTCATTAGTTTTGCGACTGAGCGAGTTACACGCCTCTCCAGGCCTTGGTTTCCCCGTCAGTCGAATGAGGATGATGACAGGCTAGATTTGAGGCTCAGTGTGGGGAACTAAGTGAGGGAGGGCCTCGCCCAGAATACACTGGGTGTCTGGTGAGCACCAGATACTAGGACTATCGTTATTCCTAACCAAAGACAGAGCCCGTCAGCCTGGCCTGACTTTATACACAAGATCTCGTAGCTGGATCCCAGCCTTGACCTCAAGTCTTTATCGGAGTCTCCTGGGCCTACCCAATGTCTCTTCCTGCCCCCTGGGATGGTCGGGGGCTGGGGCCAGGGCTCAGCCACAAGTAGCACTCAGTGGGTTCTCAGTGACATGAGTAAGGAGGACAGGGATTAGAAAAGGGGAGAAGGAGAAGGCAGAGAAATGGTTTGGAGTTAGCCAGACTCTGGAACCCAGCCTCAGGGCCTTTCAAGATTTGTCACTTGTTTGAGTTCCTTCACCAGGTGTGCGAGCCCCAGGTCCCCTCCTTGTTGGCATCACAGGAAGAGCCACAGCCCCTGGGAGAGACCACCAGGGTGACTCCTCTCCCGTGGCCAGGAGGGGGGAGACCATGTCATAACCACCCACCTAAGGAGTTGCTAAGACTCAAGGGCACAGCTTGGAGTTCAGTCTGTTCGTTGGCCCGCTGACTTGCAAGTGTGGATGTGGGGTGGGGATCCCAGGGGGGCTGGGGACCCGCTTCTGAGCTCTGGGACCCACAGGAGTTGAACAACTACCGGCGGGCCATGCAGAAGATGGCAGAGGACATCCTGTCCCTGCGGAAACAGACCAGCATGCTGGAGGCCGAGAACCGCATGCTGAGGAGCCAGCTGACCCAAGAGGAGGGGGAAGAGGAGCAGGACAACAGCAACGCCCAGAAGCTGGATGAGGGTACACGGGCCACGGAGGGCATCCGGGGGCCGGCCTGAGCCCAGGCTCTGGATGGCGGGCCAGGGTGGGTGGAGCCTTTCCCAGGCGTGCCTACCCCTGGACACCAGCAGGGGCCCACACCCTCTCAGGAACGGGAACGGAGACTCCAGTCCTCTGTCTCAAGCCCCGGGACTGAGAGACCCCTGCCCCCACCCAGCTGTGCTGAGCTGGAGATGCCTCTTCCCTGAGCCAGCTCCCCTCCCCCACCAGTGTCCATGAAGCAGAAACTGGTGCTGAGTGAGCTGGACATGAAGAAATTGAGGGACAAAGTGCAGTATTTGCAGAATGAGCTGATTCGAGTGAGCCGGGGCTGGGGGAGCTGAGGGGAGGGGAGCTGGGGGGTATTCAGCCAAGAGTCTGGGAGCAGATGGGAGAGAGGCATGGAGGGATGGGCTCACCGTAGTGGAAGGCTCAGTGGAGGGCCCCAGGGTGACCCGAGGCACCCCTTCTTTCCCCATCCCCCTCCTTCCCCCACCATCAGAAGAATGATCGAGAGAAGGAGCTGCTCCTCCTGCACCAGGCTCAGCAGCCACAGGCCACGCTGCTGAAACGGTACCAGGACAAGCTGCAGAAGATGAAGGCGCTGGAGGAGACCGTGCGGCACCAGGAGAAGGCAGGGGTCACAGGGGACAGCCCGCCGGGCGCCAGCCTCGGAGCGCAAGGTGGGGAGACCCCCGGCCAGCCCAGCCTCTGTGCTCTGCCCTCCAGGTGATCGAGAGGATGGAGCGGGTGCTGGAGGACAAGCTGCGGGATTGGAGGGAGCCCCTGCTAAACAGGCCTCAGGGAAAGCCTCCCATGGGTGCGTCTGCTCCCTGGCCTTTGTCCCACCCCTGGGGGCCCCGGCTACCCGCAGCAACGTCTCCGAGGGCAGAACTGGGGCAAAGGATGCTACCTCCCTACGGATGCAGGCAGGGAGGGGCTCTCAAGGGTCCCCTGGGCTCCCTTCTGCCAAGGAGCCCCTCAGGATGCATCGGGACCGTGTGTGAGCCAGGCTGGAAAGAGAGCGGGTCCTGCTCAGACCCCAGAGGAGACGCCCCCTGTTCTGGAGCAAGCAGTCAGGGGCTGCCCGAGAGGAGGGGCGGCCTAACCCTTCCCGGTACCTCCTCGTCTCCCCAAGTTCTCAGGGAGTCTGCTTCTACAGAACAAACAGTACTGGCCTTGATGTTAAGCAAAGCCACCTAGAACTGGCCAACTGGGTGGCTCAGACGAGCTGGGGAGAAGCGGGGGGGCCCAGGCAGGGAGCCCCCGAGCCTCCCGTGCAGCCTCACCGGGAAGCCCTGTGTGCCCAGCCCGCGTCAGCCTTCAGTGCATGGGGTGTTGGCGGGGGGCGCTTCGGGAGGCCTTCGAGAAGCAGCGCAAGCCGGGGCTGCCTTCCAGGCACCCCAGCGTCATCCCAGAGCGGGGCCGAGGGGGGCCGAGGGGGGCCGAGGGCTCAGAGCATGGGCAGACCAGGGGCGGGAAGGAAGGAAAGAGAGCGGCAAAGAGCTACAATAGACCCAGGGCCAACAGGGAGCACTGGGGGCGGGTTCTAAGGAGCCTAGAATGATGCCTGAGGCCTGTGGCCCCGGTTCCGTGGGCGGCAGGGAGCCACGGAAGACTTGGGAGCAGAGGAGGAGCAGAATGGAGCACAACCGGGGCGGAGCAGCCCGGGGGCGTGCGGACGGGAAAGCCCATCTCAGAGCCTGTGGCCCGTCCGCAGCCTTCCCCGTGCTCCCAGCCTCCGGCCTTCCGCTGGGGACCGCAGGAGAGCCCCTGCCTGCCGACCTGTACTCAGCCTTGCTGGCAGAGAACTCCCGGCTGCGGGCAGAGCTGGAGAAGAACCGCCACCAGCCGGCCCCCATCATCCTGCAGCAGCAGGCCCTGCCGGTAAGAGCCACCAGCACCCACTCGGCCCGGGCCGCCCCAACAGGTGGTGGGTGCGTAGCGGTCTCACCCAGCACAATCCGAGTAGAAGACCACGACCAGGCGCTGGGCTTCCGGGGTCTCCAGCGCACCCCCAGCCCTCGGGCCTGCTCTTTTCTCCTGGGGGGAGCACACGTGGGCCTGCAGCCTCCACATTTGCCCTTGGCTAGCAGCCTGGGAGAAAGCAGGTCCCTCGTGGCCCCTGACCTTTGATCCCTATTGCCACCTGGCTGGCATGCACTTGGACTCGGCGCCAGCCTCTCTGAGCTCTGTCCTGGAGCATTTCCTGGGATGGTACAGCCTTGGAGAGCCTTTTCCCCATCCCAGGAGGACCCCGGGGAGTTGGGAACAGGAGGAGACCTGGCAGAGAGACTGCAAGAGACAGATGGCCCAGGCCACTCCAAGGGCACAGAGACCTTGCCCGCACAGGTGGGTGTCCCGGCCCCAGAAGTGCCCGAGCCCCGCTCCATCTCCAAGGCTGCTGCCGGCACCCCTGCTTTATGCAAACCCAAAGACAAGACATTGGAATTACAGAAGAGGGGTGGGCAGGGAGCCCAGGAGAGCTCTTCTGTTCATCCCGGGACTTGCAGGAGGTGAGTTCTGTTAGAAAGCACACCTGATGCATGGACATCCAGGTAAAGTGCGGGGACAGGGGAGCCCTTGCTTCCATAGTCTTCACTTTACAAAAAAGACACCCTCCTCCAAGATTCCTTGCTGGGCGTTCTCGGGGGCTGCTTAGTGAGGTTTACGGTTAGAAAGTGACTTGCAGAAACTCCGCATAAGCGAAGTCCCTGGGGGAGGACAGGGGTGACAAAAGCACCTGCCATCTCAGGTCAGCTTCGGGAGGAGGGTTCGGCGCTGGGCCTGAGGCTCTGCACTGGGGAGCTGGGAACTCAGACCTGGCTGGCGTCTCCCTCAGTGGCTCACGGCCCCCCGAGCCCCCACGGCTGCGGACCCCGCGGGAGCCGGGTGGGTAAGTCTCCGCTCTGCCCGCAGGATCTCCTTGCCAGCACTTCGGACAAGTTCAGCCTTCTGGCCAAGCTAGAACGAGCTCAGAGCCGGATCCTGTCCCTGGAGAGCCAGGTTGGTGAGCCAGGCAGGGGCCAGTCAGGCTGGGCACACTTGCCACTCAGCCCTTGACCTTTAGGCTCCCAAGTACGGCCAGGGTTGTGACTCCGTGTGTGACCAGGGTCAGGGCTCAGCGTATTGTTGGAACTCAGAGAAGGTCTGTCCGTGTCTGGATCAGGCTGCCCCTCCCCACCCACCCCTGCCACACCTGATGTGTCTGGAAGGCAGCAGGCCCCCGGTGGCCAGGGCTTTGCTTTCTACCTGGAGAGGAGGCTCAGGCTCTGGTTGTCCTGGCTCGAGGGATGGGCCCTGCTGCCCAGCGGTTCCCCATTTGTCCCTCTCCGTGTCTGCAGTTAGAGGACTCGGCTCGACGCTGGGGACGAGAGAAGCAGGACTTGGCCACACGGCTGCAGGAGCAGGAGTACGGCTTGGGGCACCCCTCAAACTCCATCATCACTGACCTGCCCGTGAGTGATCCCTCTGGGCAAGCTCCGTGGGGTGCATGCAGTGGGGCTGGCAGCTGCCACCCCGACCCTGAGTCACTACTAGGCCTTGAGAAGCACTGTCAGGGGAACCTGCAGTCAGAACACCTGCGCCCAGTTTCTGCTCCGTTACCGTCAGAAGCCCTGGCCTGGTCTGCACGCCCCACTTGCCTGAGGGGAAGAGAAAGCCCCCCTGACGCTACCCCCTTCCCACGGGTGGTGGTGAGAATCAAGGGGACATGGCCGTGGATGAAGGGTTGTCCACACAGGCATTTCTGGAATGCTCTGGCCCTGGCTGTACTTTAGCACTGGATTTGCTCATGAGCAGAGTAGCTGTGGCCCCCACCCAACCCCAGAGCCCCAGTGTTCTCCCGTGAGCACTGCGACTTGGCACCTGCAATGCTGCACAACTGCCGGGGATGGGAACACGTTGCCAGAGAGGAATGCTGCTGGCCCCCTACACACAAATAGAGCTCTTCACGACCCCCTCAAGCTCAGCTCCAAGTCCCCAAGCCTCCCAGAGCAACACCCCTGCTAGCTCCTGCTCTTGATCGTCAGGGTTCTGCTCATTCCCAGACTTCCGAGAAGGGCTGAAGAGGATGGGGGGATGAGGGTGGGAACCAACAGGGAAAGCAGGGCTAGCTACCTTTGCAAACTCGCTTGCTAAGACCTGGGGGCTCATAGAGAACTGGGTGGGCCTGCCATGGTTAGACAGGTTTGGAACCCTTTGTGAAGGCATGGCCCACTGGTTTGGATCCTCTGAGACCTGGCCTGCCAGGCAAGATGCTCTCTGATGGGTACCCCTCCCCCGGGGGGAGGGGCAGAGGTGCACTCACTTTGCTTTGCTTTACATACCACAGAACTCCCTGGCCCACACCAAGGACCACAGACGACCCTTGAAGCTGGACCCCTTGATGCCCAGCTCAGACACTAAGCTCAACAAGCCTTCAAACTCCCAGAACACCTGAGTCTTGGCTGATCTGAGTAGCTGGAGCAGGCCTCCCTCCCTGTGCACTGGAGAGTCTCGTTCCACCCCCCAAATGACAGTATTAAATGGTGTAGGCCAGTGAGCCTTCGCCTCTTTCCTGGAGTAGGGCAGCCTAGGGAGCCCGGCTTCCTCCGTCCAGGTCCCGCTCTGAGCCCGGACCCTCTGCTACGGCCCTATAGCCGCCTGCCTATCCCAGAAGCTACTATCTTGGGAGAGCCAAAGGCCCTGGAGGATCGAGGAGGGTGGGAAGAGAAGAGGCCTCCCAAAGTAGGAGCCCTTCCAGACCTCCAGAGGAAATGAGACCACCAGAGGCCAGCTCCACTGGGAAATGTGAGGGAGGCTGCGACTTTCCACTTGCCCCCAAACATCTCATATCTGAAATCCCTTCTTTCAAGTTTGATTTATCTGTTTCCTGGGAAGGGGAAGACTTAAAGCCTGCCTGTGGCAATCAATTACGGGTTAGTGTGAAATACCCGCATTAACCTGGGCTAGGCTGAGCTGGCAATGTTGAATCCAAATACAGCCGGGGCAGGAAAGCAGATGGGGCCAGGGGAAGGAGCCCTCCCCTGAGAGTCAGGAGCCCTGGATGCTACAAGCATGCCGTGTGGCCTTGAGTGACTCAAGCAACCTCTCTGGGCTTCCATTTCCCCATGTATCCCGTGCAGAGCTTGCCTTCTTTGATGGTAAGGGCCTTTCCAGCCCTAACATTTCTGCATCATAGACAACTAGGGCCCAGAGAAGAGAGAGGAAGCAGGAAGGAGAGAGAAAGCCAATGAGAAAGAGGATCGCATGGCAGGGAAAACAGAAAGGCTCCAAGAGTGGACTCCGAGACCGCAGATGCTGGTAGAAGAGACCCAGGCAGCAGGGCCGCTCTACTGAGTGGGATTAGCGCCCCTGCCTGCCTGCAGGACTTAGACGTGGCTAACAGAGGGCCAGGCGGGTTCAGGCACCTGATCAGGCCAGGAGTGGTGCGGCTCGGGAGGGGTTAAGAGGACCGATGTTAGGGCCAGTGTCAGACAGTCCAAATAATACACCCAAGACTTGGCCAAGTCTTCTTGCCTACTGCCCACAGTGTGGACAAGTGGGCACATCTCCCTAGAACAGGAAGCCGGGGCCTGGGGAAGCCCCGAAAAGGTCAGGTGAGGTGAGGAAAGCATGCTTCTCCTCCAGGTCAGCCACCTCACACCAGCCCCTCACCCACAGGCTGTGGCCCTGGCCACACCCCAAAACTCTAGCTGGACCTTGGCAGGAAGTCCTCATGAGCCCGCGGGGAGCTCCCACCCAAGGTTCGGCCGATCAGAGCCCAGCAAGAGCCTCAGTCCTGCTAGGTGGCCCTGCCCCGAAGCCAGCATGAGCCCACCCCTCTCAGGCCACCCTGTTCCCTCCTCAGCAGCCAGAGCCTTGGTACCTCTGCCTACTGCTCTAGTAGCTCCCGGCACGGTGGCAGTAGCCCACCACCTGCCGCACCTCGCCCCCACCCCAGGCAGCAGGGAGGTTGATCCTGCGGGCTCCCAGCTGCTGTAGGTGGGGGGGTCCCAACAGAAAGGGCCCCGAGGCTCAGCTGTTCCTGCTCAGATCCCACTGTTGACCTGTCAGGGAGCATCTCCACAGGAGGGCAGATACCTTGGGGTCCAATAGAAATGAAAACACTTCTCGTAGTTCAGCCATTTATTGCCTTCCTGGGGGCGGGGAGTGAAAAGGTGGCGCGAAAGGGGGCTGTCCCTGCTGAGCTGCAGCCGCTGCCCCCTGAACACCAGCTCTGTCTCCTGAGAGCTGGTCCAAAGGGAGCAGCGGAGGGGCACCGAGGACCGGGGAGCAGACACCCCCCAGCTCCACCCCCTCGGGACTTCCTCCGGCAGCCCTGCTGGCCTGAAGGGGGGAGAGGCAGTGTCCACCCTCTCATCACACCTGGGGTGGGTCCTGGTTAAACGGCCTGAAGGTGAGGAAGATGGGCTTGTCGGGCATCAGGATGAGGTTGAACGTGGTGCCCACATCCCTGAGTTGCTGCATTTCAACTCTGAAGTTCTCCAGAATCTGAGAAAGAGGGGAGATGGGGAGGGGCTGTCCCCACAGGGCCAGGCCCATTCACCTGTGGGTGTCGCCCATGTGGGGTGACTCAGGGAGCTCTAAGGGGTCACCTGCCCACTCCTGTTTACCAGGTGTAGTGCCTGAAAACGCACCACTAGTGCTTTGTTTCCTTGGTCCACCTTAGCTCCTACAAAACCCTAGCCCACCCCACACCCATCCTGTCACCACTTCCAGGAGGCAGATGGCCAGAGAACACCCGTGGGCAGTAAGCAGATTAGCCCAAAATTGTGGGGGGAGGTGGAGGGCAGGTCACAGGAGGCAGGTGTCCCCAGCCCTGCACTCCCTGGGCTCCGGGCAGAAACGGGAACAGGAGGCTCAGGGCCTCCTTTAGGGCCACGGCCAGGCCGGGTGCCCGACGTCCAGGGCAGGACTCACGTGGATGAGGAAGAGGGTCATCTCGAGCTCAGCGATGCGCCGGCCCACGCACTGCCGCACGCCCCAGCCAAAGCCCAGGTTCCGGAAGTGGATGAGCTCCTTGTCCTTCCCCAGCCAGCGGGTTGGGTCAAACTTGCTCGGGTTGAGGAAGAAGGTGGGGTCCTGGCCCATGGCATAGGTGGACACCTGCACCAACGTCTGAGCACAGGGTGGCAGAGGCCTGAGTACAGGCGTCACCTTCTCGCAGCTGGGGCGTACATACCCCGGCTCCCCGCTCCCACCCCTAGCCAGGCTGTCCTGCTCCCCGACTGCGTGACCTTGACAAAGGCCCCAGGCATCCCTGAGCCTTGCCCAGCAAGTGGGCAGGACCAAAGACTCAAGGCCAGGATGCCCTGGGGACTGTCCCAGAGGGGCTGCCCTCCTAACGCAGGGCTCCGGCACCACTGCAGACCCCGTCCCCCCTTATGCCCGGTCCCCAACCCTTTGTCCACACGTGCACTGCTGCCACCAGGGACTAGGAGGGGACGGAACCCCACCGGCCCATCTGCCCCCACCTGGCCTCCCCCATACGACTGGCAGAGCCAGAAGCACCCCGGCTGCACCTACCTTGGCGGGAATCATGTAATTTCGAAGAACCAAGTCATTTTCAAGGTATCTCTGCAGGGTCACGGAGATGGGGTGGAGTCTGCCAAAGGAAGGCATTAGGGAGCTGATGGCCTGAGGCCGGCACGGGGCCCCAGCTACTGCACCCACCCCACAACCTGGAGACAGGACCGCCCCCTTAGTTCCCCCCTCCCCGCGCCCAGCGGCCTCCGCAGACTTCTCGCCTCTGCCCTGCCCGGGGCCTGGGAGGTGAGGCGGGCAGGCGTGGCCGGCGGGCTTGCCTCAGTGTCTCCTTGATGCTGGCTTTGAGGAGCGGGACCAGCTGCAGCATCGTGCTCACGTTTCCCTGGGCCTGGCGCCGCGCGGCCAGGACCTCCTCCCGCAGCACCTCCTGCACCTCCAGGCTGCGTGCCATCTCGTAGAGGTGCCACTGCAGTGTCATGGACGTCTGGCAGGAGTGTGGGGGTGCAGAAGGCAAGGGGGACTGTCACTCCTGAGACATCCAAACCCACGCTAAATTCTCATTTCCGGGATCCCTGGGTGGCGCAGCGGTTTGGCGCCTGCCTTTGGCCCAGGGCGCAATCCTGGAGACCCGGGATCGAATCCCACATCGGGCTCCCGGTGCATGGAGCCTGCTTCTCCCTCTGCCTATGTCTCTGCCTCTCTCTCTCTCTGTGACTATCATAAATAAATTTAAAAAAAGTTAAAAAAATAAAAAATAAAAAATAAATTCTCATTTCCAAGAATATCTGCCCATCTTCATCCCTGTATCCAGAGACCACCATCCGCAAAAGCAAAATACAATTCTAAAGGCGAAGGCCCCAGAAGCCTTCCCCACCCACCGCAGGACAGTCTAGGGCAGCACTTGTCCCAGTCCTCGTCCTTGATGTCACCAGAGCCCACCTGTTTCCCCAACCAGTAGTCACTCAGTCACCCTTCTTCCAGAGGACTCCCAGAGAGCTTTGGAGCCAGATCCTACTGTGACGATCGTACTCCCAAATGACTGCCATTCTATCCCTCGCATAATAGACCTTCCCCCAACCTCAGCATCTGCCTGGGGGAGCATAAAATAAAGTGAGACCCAAAGATCCTAAAACCAGAACAACCAGACCTGTTTTCCCTCAGCGTCGCAATTAGCCTGTGGTAGATCCTAAGATGAACCAACTCATCTCTGTATTAGCCGGAGGTGGTGACCATTAGCCCTACATGGAGGTAGGAGTGACCCTCATCAAACCGCACAGCCCCAGAATCTTTGGTGGTGGGACCCCCAGGCTGGAGCCAGCCTCCCTCCTAGGGCTGGGACATGTTATCTTACCAAGGATTATATTTCTGTCCAAGAGGTTTGGACACTCTCCTACCTCCCCGCAGGAGCACTCAGGAAAAAAATGCCATGTAGTCACTTTTCTGCTTAAAACCCTTATGTGGCTCCAGACGCAGCTTGTGAAGCCCAGAGATCTTCCTCATGCTGTTTCCTCTTTCTAGAACTCTCCTCCCCGAACCCAGGAAGCAACGATGTTTTCTTTCTTTAAGGCTCGGAGAAAACGTGTATTTGTCTTATTACCCCCAAGGCCTGACACAGAGTGGGAGGGTCAGGAGATACTTGTTTGATAAGGTCGTCAAATAAGTTACTAGCGGTGTGACCTCGACTAAGTTACTTACCCTCTCTGTGCCCCACGTGCCTCAACTAAAAATGAGGGATCATAGTAACATACCTCCCAGCGTCGTTTGTGGGTACTAAATGAGCTAATACATACGAGAAGCTCAGGCCCCTGCCTGCCATATAGGACAGGGTTAATACATTAACAATAAGGACAGCTGCTTTGGTGCAGGAAAGCGATTTTGGAGGTGCCTTCTACATAACTGACAATGTTTAAAATATGCTCAGAGGCGCATCTGCAGCCTGTCCCATAGACCAACACCCCTCTGTTAGAGCACAATAGAAAGACGGTACCTAGGAAAGAAAGTCATTAACATGGGAGCTTGGGCACCTGCTCCTCCCTCCTCCTGGCAACAGCCCTCAAGACACAGGTTGAACGATAGGTCCCGTATGGCGCACTCTCCCTATCCTAGGCCACGTTCTCTCTCCCCGCTTCTCAGCGCCGCCAGTCCCCAGCACATGCCTGGTCGTCCGCCCTACAACACGGTGTGGTGGTCCTCTGTGCACGTGCTCCTCCTCATCATGGGATGATCATCATCATCATCCTCATCACAGCCCCACCAAGCTCACAAGTTGCAGTCCTGAACCCTAGTAGCTCACACAGCAACTGTATCGGGAGATAGGGCCCTTACCAAGCCAAGAAAGGTAAAATGAGGTCCTCACGTTTAGAGCAGGCCCTAATCTAATAGGACTGGCATGCTTGTAAGACAAGAGTAGGACACAGACGTGCACAGAGACCTTGCGGCGAAGACACAGGGAAAAGACAGCCATCCGCAAGCCACGGAGAGGCCGCAACCAACCCAGCACACTAATATGCCCTTCCTCTCTGAGCCATCTGGGGCATTTGAGGTCCATCATACTCATCTTTATAGTCTCAGTGCCTGAATTCCAACTAATAATAAACACTAAATAATTAACTCTCACTATCACAGCAGCATGAGAAAGTTCAAGATATTGGGAAAAGGGAGGAGCACAGGCCAGAGACATTTTGACATTCTAGAAGTTTCTGGGGTACTGCACTGCCTGTGAAGAGGACCTGAGGGAGACATCACAGAGCATGTCTTCAGGTGTCGAGGCGGGTGTCGAGGGGGACTGAGGTCTGGAAGGGGGAGCACTGGAGGCAGCAACGAGACCCCAGGGCAAGTTCCACTGGCTCCTCGCTCTTCTGAGGGCCAGCCCGCCTTCCTGAGTGAGTGCGCTGTGTCCTCCGCCTGTGACTGGAGGCCTTCTCCCTTGTAGACACCAGGCACAAGCCGGCCATCTACACACCTAGTCACTCCGTTTTCAACGGCAAAGAAGAAAGGGTGGGTCAGCCTCAAGGCAAGCTCCATGGATGACGAATGTGATCTGTCCTTCTAGAAGATCCGTATTTAAGAAATGCAGCCAGGAAAGGGAGACCCACCCCCACGTAGATAGGGCTTCACGCTACAAGGTGGCCTGGTGAGTAAGGGGCACAGGGCGCAGGAGGCGACAGGACGCGCCGAGGGCCATCTTACCGTGTCCACACCCCCCGCCAGCATCTCTGTGATATTGGCCTTGACGTCCTCGAAAAGCAGCTTGTTACTTTTTAGGAGGCGGTGCAGGATGCCCGGGTAATTGTCGACGTCTCGCTTCTGCCTCAGTTCCCAGTAGAAGTTCTGGGTGTAGATCTCGGCTGTGCAGGGGGGAAGGGAGTGAGCTCTCTGCAGGCGGGAGGGAAGGTGCGAGGCGGCGCCTAGAAAGCTGGGCCGCTTTACTGAGCACACACTCTCTGCTAAGCCCTTCGAAGCCACCTAATTCCTGACCCCAGCTCTAGGGGGTAAGTGACGTCATTCCCATCTCACAGATAAGGAACCAGAAGTCCTAGAGGGTAGTGACTTGCCCAAGGTCATGGCGGCATCAGGGGCAGAGTGGACCTGACTCCCGGTCTGGCATCAGCACCACACCCCAATCCTCTTTCTCCACCCTGCCTTACCATCTCTCCCACCAAAATCCTAATCCGTCAGCACGCCCAGCCGAGTCTGATGCATGGTCCTTGACCCTCCGGGGATCCTGGTCTACTTTGGGAGAACAGGCTGAATGCCTCTGATCCTCTTTCTCCGGAAAAATCTAACCACCTCCAACAGTCAGCCTCTAGCCCACCGCGGCCAGTGGTTCCAGGGCCTCCCCGCCTCCCCTCCCTGCCCACCAGAGCGCAGAGCCTTCTCTCCCTCCCCCCAGCCCCAGGCCTGGGTTTCCCACCCTCTGAGGTGGACAGGGCTCTCCTGGCCCCCAGACTTGGCTACCCAGGATGCAGCCGTCACCTTTGTTGAAAATCACATCCCATGCAGCCACATGGTCCCTCCAGGTCTTGGTCTTGAACAGACGGAACAGGTCTGGGGGGAAGGTGAGCATGGGGACACTGGTGTGAAACATCTGGTAGACAGCATCGATGAACCGCTGGGCCTCCGGGTCCACTCTCTCCTCCAGCATCCCCAGGCGCTCCCCGAACATGACATTGGTGATGGCTGCAGAGGGACGCAGAAGAGGCGCTTCCAACCTGGCCATCGGAGGGCCTCAGCCCCCAGGAACCTCACCGCCACCCCGGCTAACACAGAGGATCTCCTGCACCCAACCTCAGACTCCTTCAGAAAAGAAACAGAGGCCTGAGTCCCCAAGGGCTGCGGTTGCAGAGCTGAGCAACCTGCCCCCTGGCAACACTCAGGTCCTTCAGACAGGAGAGCGGAAGACCCTGCAGAGGGTGGTGGGAGCAGAGTCTCGGGCAAAGCTGGGAACCAGACCAGGAGGCGTGAAACTGCTTCACCCCCCACCGCTCTCTCAGCATCCGGAGCAGCCTCTGCGCTTTCATCTTGGGCAGAGAGGTAGATTGCTCATCTATAATTGACCGAATTGGCTAACGATTTCCTGAAACAGGTCAGATGGCGACTAGGGCACACAAATCCCCGGAAACTGGCCATCTAAGACCCACTGTGGCTGGACCTGTGGTTGTGACTACAACCACCCCAAGTGTTTCCTGCCGACGAGGTCAGGAATTTGCATCCCAGATCTCCAGCAGCGATCAGGAAACCCCCATCTTCCCACGAGGCCCACGCTGCCTGGCCTCCTCCCCCATCTGTAAAACTCCTACATATCCTCAAATACCCCATTTAGATGAACCACCCAACCCTCCTTTTCCCTCCCAGACCTCGAAGGTCAATGCCCCGGGACAGAAAGAGGTAGAGGATGTGTCTGGCAGCTCATCCCGATGCTTCTTCAGGGTCTGGGCTGAGTCTCCAGGCAGGAGGCTGGTTCTCCCCCCCACAGGACCACTGCCAGGTAGATAAAGCCCCTTACACTCAAAGGCGAAGCGAAACAGATCATCACTGATGTCTCCTGAGAACTTTCCGGAGCCCTGCTGCTTGATGCGCCTGTGCAGGACTTTGACAAAGTCCTGAGACACTGGGTCCAGCAGGGGAATGAAGTTCTTTATGGCCTCTGGAGCCATCACCTCCTGGTTCAAAGCCAGCCGGTCTTTCTTCCACGCTCCTGACTTCCTGAGAAAATACAAGCCCTCAGGCCCTGATGGTCACAAGCCTTGCACGCCTGGCAAACACCGAGAGGGGCTGACTCGGCTGCGCCACAGCTCAGAGCCGGGTACTCACTCCCACCCCCAGCACCCTGGGCCTCCCATCTCCCAGCCTCTGCCTGGCCTGGGGGAGGAGACAGGAAGAAAGAAGGTGAGAGAGGGAACAAAACCCCCACCCCTCCTCCACACCCCCAGTCTCCCCTCCTCCGCACCCCCAACATGTCCCACTGCTGACGTTGGTAGGGGATCTCAGGTGCCCTGAGCTGGGTCAGTGATAAGTCTCCGCTAATGGCCCATACTCCAAAGTAGATCCATGCAAAGCTCTCTTTGTGGTTTTAGGGTTTGCTTGTTTGTAAGGATGTTATCACAAACTCACCAGGCAGCATGGAAACTGGGAGCTCGACAGTAACTTCCATGTGCCCACCCAGTCCTCCCACCACTGCCTCCCTGGCCAAGGGGACTCCCTGGCTTGCTTTTATATCTAGTTTTATCCGATCTGTATCTATTCCAAGACATACTTATAAAAACCGTATCTTTGTTTTCAACTCCTTAAAAAGGCTGCCATGGTTTGCTTTTTCCACTCGATTTTATATTTCTAAGTATCATCTGGATCGTTGTGGCTCACTGAGTCCGTTCACCGTGACTGGTGTGTGCCACCGCTCACTCAGCCTCACTCCCGTCGGGCATTTAGCTGGTTTCCCGGGCTTTGCCGTCATGAGCAGCCCTGCTGCAAACCTTCCAGCTCGTGTCCCCCCGGGACTCCATTCTTTGGAGTCTATCCCTGGACACAGAACTGCTGTCTCGTACGTATGTGAACGTCCAACTGCAGGAAGGAATGACCATCCATTTTCTGAAGTGGTGGCACCAGCTTTCACTCCCCTAGCAAGCTACGAGAGCTCTCATCTCTCTGTATCCTCAGCAACACTTGACCTGCCCATTTTAAACTTGTGATGACCAATTTGGTAGAAAATGGTATCCGTTACACTTAAATGCAGGGACTTGTCTGTGCTTCTCACTGTTCCTGTAGACGCACGGTGGCAGGGCCCTGCCCTACTGGTCACTATACCCCAGAGCCTGGCACATAGTAGGTCCTCAATAAGATGGGACTTAATGCATGAACCAATCAATGAGAACTTTCCTAGGTCTTTATTTACTCAGTAGGATCTTTGCCCTGAGCGCTTCCCTGAGGCTGACAGAGTAATTCACGGTCAGCTGTTTTATGGAGACAGGAAGACCCCAGGGATTTGCCCAGCAGCCCCAGCCAGAAAGAGCAGGGCAGGCACAGCCCATCATCTCCCTCCAGCCCCCAGGAGGTGGCCCAGGACTCACTTCAACAGGACGCCGACGGGTCTCTGGTGATACTGGTGATAGGCCACCCAGGGCGGGATGCAAAATCGTTCTGGAGTGGGACCCTCAAACTTAAACAGAAGGGCCACATCTTCCGGGTCGATGATATAAACCGACTCCACGCTGCCCAGCTTCTCCCTGGAGGAACAGAGGAGAGGAGCTACGGTGGATTCCAGGGAAGCCAAGGTGACCCTGGGCAATCAGGATGGGGCTCATAGCCTAGAGCACAGATCAAACAGTCCTGGGAGCAGATCCCCCTTCCGCAACCCCCTCGCTGTGTGGCCTGAGGAAAGGCGTTCACTCACTCTGAGTCCCAGTTTCCTTTTTTTACTAAATGGAAATACAGTCCCTGTCTCACAGGGTTGCTGAAGGGCAAGATGCTAACGCCTATGGATGTGACTCCTGCTAAGGCATTCTACAGTGACAGCTTTATGCTCATGTCACAGTAGCTGCTGCTGTACCATGGCATGCCCCCAGGCTAGCTCCACCTTACCCAGGGTCTACCTTGGCCATCGAATCCGTGCTCCCACGCTCTTCCTCCTGCATGTCCACATCCTCAGCACCCTCCCCCCATCGCACCCCCTGCAGAGCCCAGGAACAGCACGGTCATGTCACCATTGGAGTGACTCGGTGTGGCTTGCTAGGTAGGCAGTCCATACACCTGGCCAGCCAGTCTCTTCTAGACTCTAGGGTTGAAACTCTGGGAGTAGGGATCCCTGGGTGGCGCAGTGGTTTGGCGCCTGCCTTTGGCCCAGGGCGCGATCCTGGAGACCCGGGATTGAATCCCACATTGGGCTCCCGGTGCATGGAGCATGCTTCTCCCTCTGCCTGTGTCTCTGCCTCTCTCTCTCTCTCTCTCTCTCTCTCTCTCTCTCTCTCTCTCTCTGTGACTATCATAAATAAATAAAAATTTAAAAAAAAAAGAGAAAAAAAGAAAAAGAAACTCTGGGAGTGACCACCCTGCCTCTCCTTGGATGTCAACAAAGCACTTTGTCTCTATTCAAACAAAACCACGGTTAAACATCAGGCCTCAAGCATAGATATATGTCACAAAGCACTTTGTGGGTGGTCTCATATTAAAATATGACAGTCAGGAAATAGTAGAAAAGTCCAAATCTTATATACATCTGCCTTTTGCATAAGAAAGTTAATTCAAGGGCCGCCGCCTTCAGCCCAGGGCCTGTTCCTGGGGTCCCAGGATCAGTCCCACATCGGGCTCCCTGCATGGAGCCTGCTTCTCTCTCTGCCTGTCTCTGCCTCTCTCTCCCTCTCTCTGTGCGTCTCTCATGGATAAATAAATAAAATCTTTAAAAAAAAAGAAAGTTAATTCAAGACACACTATAGGGCAAAATACAAAAATATATAGGTATAAGCCAAGTTCTCTCTCTTTCCCCTTCCTCAAAGTGAGGAAGGAGGGAGGAAGGGAGAGGATGAGGGGAGAGGGAGAGAGTGCTCTTTAACCACGAACCCATTAAGCCCCAGCCTACCTTCCCAAGTCTCCTTGGGCTTCGTCCATGGCCTCCCAGAAAATCCCCTCAGTGTTTTTCCAGCTACCAAGTGTCCTCACACCACTAGCTCCATCCCCCCACCCCAGCTCAGCAAAATCCTTGAACTGCTATTATTATTATCAATTCCAACTCTGGGAATCTAGCCCAAGGCAGTGATCTGATGCGGGACAATGATGCCTCTAGGCATCGCATCTAATAGTGAAAAATCCCAGAGAGAGCTGGATGTCCACTCTAAAGAACTGGCTTCAATAATGTGGCTTATCCATACTACAGGCTACCATGCTGCCTTTTAAAATCATATTAAAGAAAAAACAGTCATATTAAAGAGAGAAAAGGGAAGCCATCCAGGTGTTGTTGTGGGACCCCACCAAACAGCATACGTAATATGTTCACATTCATAATGCTACATAAATATTATCAACACTGAGATGTATCTGCTCGCAATTTCCATTTGAGCTTGTCGGCATTTTCTGAGTTGTTTATTCACATGTATTCAGAAGTTTATCACTTCTGGGCCATACGTTAGAATGGAACGACGATACCAAACTAGGAATCGGACGATTGGGGTTCCCTGGCTTTGTCCTGATGAGCTGTGAGACCTGGGCAAGACCCTTCACCTCCCCGGCCTCAGTTTCTCCAACTGTAAAATGTGAGTAGTAACATCGCGCTTAAGGATGCGTCAAGAGGCTCAGAAAACAGAAAGGGGCTTGATAAAAGGAGTTCCTACCCGAGGGAGAGGAAGCAGGGAAAGAGGAGGAAGGGAGGAAGCAGGAATAACAAACGATCTCCCTGAAGAGAGGAGTAACCTTCTCCCAAAGCTGGCACCCAGCCTGCGGGGCTCCCTGCCTCCAAGCAGCTGCGCAGAAGGCCCTTTGGACTTCAGAAAGGCTCATGGGAGAGGGAGGCAGGAGCCCTGACGAATGAGCAGCTGGACCCTACCCAAACCCCCTGCCCTCCGGCCCCAGCCCCACCAGCGAGCCTGCCAACATATCCTATCAATGCCCTTTCCCCACCTTGACCCTTTCACTTAAAGTAAAAAGCACTGTCGCCCCTGGGGTCCCCTCCCCACCCCCAACTGGCACCTCCACCACCTCCCATCTCCCTTGAGTATCAGAACCCCGTCAGAACAGAACCCAGGTGTGGCTTGAAGGCTACGCACCAGAGAAACTGCCGAGCCAGAGCGAGCGAGGCCTCCGGTCAAGGGCAGCCCTCAAACCCACCTCCAGGGTTGGGGGGAGGAGGAGCACATTCAGAGGCTGAAAGACCAAAGGCCTGTCCTCCTGGCAGAAACCAAGGCAGAGGCTTGGAGAGGGGCTCTAGCCAGGCCAAGTGGAGGGCACAAAGTGGGCTGCTCCCGAGCTAGCCAGGGCTGAGGGCTGAGGCCAGCATCCCAGCAGGACAGGGATATAGCTGGGTGACCAGGCAAGGACGCTCATCCCTCAGAGCTCGGGTTCCTCCCACAGGGGGGATGATAGCCTTACCTGCCAAGGCATCTGGAGGATATTGGATGGAGGGAGGCAGTTAACAGGGCTTGTTCTCTTACCGCCATCTCCCCCGTAAAGTTTCACAGGGTGTAGGACCTGAGCAGCCTAGAGGCCTCAGGCTGGGGACTGAACCCACTGTCTGGGAAGCCTTGTCCCTTCTGCCACTGTCCTCAGGCATGGAAGAAATAAAGTCAGAAAAGGTAAGAGCAGGGGTGCCTGGGGGGCTCAGTCGGTTAAGTGTCTCACTCTTGATTTCAGCTCAGGTCATGATCTCAGGGTGGCAAGATCAAGCCCCGCATTGGGCTCCAAGCTGGGCGTGGAGCCTGCTTAAGATTCTCTCTCTCTCTCTCCCTCTACCCCTCCTCCCCTCTAAAAAAAAAAATAGGGGATCCCTGGGTGGCTCAGAGGTTTAGCGCCTGCCTTCAGCCCAAAGAGTGATCCTGGAGTCCCGGGATCGAGTCCTGCATCGGGCTCCCTGCATGGAGCTTGCTTCTCCCTCTGCCTGTGTCTCTGCCTCTCTCTCTCTCTCTCTCTCTGTGTGTGTCTCATGAATAAATAAATAAAATCTTTAAAAAAAGAAAATATGATTTAAGAATAATTTAAATATTATACATGTTTAAAAAATAATTTAAAAAGTAGACAAGAGCCTAGAATGGAGGACAGAACTTTTGGGGAAAGGGAGTCCAGAAGGGCTTCTCAGGCCCCTCTACCCCGCTATCCCACCAGCCCCACACTGCCAGGCTTACCTGTAAATGGGGCCATACTTCTGGAAATTCTGGACTTGGTGATAGTGGATTTTCTGTGAGCCCATTTCCCTCCAGAAATTGTACAGGTTTAGCCAGCCATTGTTTCCTGGGGTGGGGATCTCACTGAAGGGGCGAGGAATCTGAGTGGAGATACTGGCTCCATCCCCGGTGGGCACCCTGGGATGCCCTGGACCCTCCCACACGGTGCTCAAGAAGGGCTGGCAGCCTTTGACCAGGACTGAGCGAAGAGGAAGCCCCTTGGCCAGCATGCCGTCCCCACGATCGCTACCGTCCCTACTCGCACTGCAGCAGGCCTGCCAGGGTGACTCCGGCCCTGGGCCCCTGCAGTCCAGCTTATAAGCACCAGCTCAAGGCTAAGCGAGCTGACAAAGCAGACAACCTCCCTCCTTCTCCTATTGGCTCCAGCCCACACACAGCCCTTCCCAGACTTGGGGTACCGAGGCTCAGTGTGAGATTTCTGCAGACAGAGAGGCTTCCTGAAGCACAAGGAGGCTCCCCTGTCTCTGCCCTCACTATCAGCCCCAGCAGGCCCCTGCAATGGCACAGCTTTGTGCCGTTCCTCTGCCAGGGCCTCCTGCTCCTCCCTGCAGTGGGACCCAGGCCCTGGCAGACGTCCCTCAGGGTGTGTGGACAACCTGGGGCCCAGGTTGGAAGTGAGAGCCACCCTGCAGCTTTTGGGCAGCACTTATTTATGATAGATAAATAGAGAGATGATAGACTGATACATAGATTCATAGCCAGGTACATACATAGATACACAGATACAAAGTAGAGACAGAGATGATTAAAACCTGTTTTTGTATAGTTCTCCAATTTTTAAAGTTCTACTTTTTCTGCTTGGAATAAAAAACTTTGTATTTTCTGGAAATGTCATAATTGACAAGTATTGTTATCATTTTTTTTAAGATTTTATTTATTTATTCACGAGAGACAGAGAGAGAGAGAGAGGGAGGGAGAGGGAGCAGCAGGCTCCATGCAGGGAGCCCAATGTGGGACTCGATCCCGGGACTCCAGGATCATGTCCTGGGCTGAAGGCAGGTGCTAAACCGCTGGGCCACCCAGGGATCCCCTCATTATTTTTAAAAACACTATTATCTATAAAAAATAACAGTCAAGGTTGCTCACTGTAGAACACTAAGGCAAAGGACCAACAAGAAAAATCAAAATCTCCTGAGACTTTCATGATGAGTGAAAGAACCCCACACCTGGGGTTTGGAGCAGCTTTGGACCCTGCTCTGGTGACGTGTAAGAATCAGCGAAGTGAACGTGCGGCGACAGGAGCGCTCCCCTTGGGCCGCTGGGTGGCTCAGTGGGTTAGGTGTCCGACTCTTGATTTCAGCTCAGGTCATGATCTCAGTCAGGGTCCTGAGATGGAGCCTCGTGTTAAGCCCAGTGCGGAATCTGTTTGGGATTTCTGTCCCTCTGCCCCTACTCCTGTTCACGCGCTCTCTCTCTCTCTCTTTCAAATAAATAAAATCTTTTTTAAAAAATTTCCTCAAAAAACAAACAAACAAACAAAGTTTCCTCTATGTCTTTAAAAAGAAGGAAAGAAAGAAATGCTTCTCCTGTGGGGTAATGACCAGGGGAGGGCATCAGAGAACTTCCCGGGGTGCTAGAAATGTTCTCTGTCTTGATCTGTGTGTTTATATCTATAAAAATTCACCCAAACTGTACACTAGTGATATTTGCATTTTATGGAATATAAGGTACCAAAATAAAATGTAAAAAAAAAAAAATCTGTCTTTTTCCTAAGAAACTCCTTTTCCTAAGAAAAACAACAGGCTTTGACAAAGAGGACGCAGCCTTCCCAAGTAGGAGTTAAACCCAGCTCAAGCTTTGGCGCCGCTCCCTCTCCTAAGGTAAGTAGGAGAGGGAAGTCCCCTGAGTCACGGGAGAGCAAATAGTCACTAGGCGCCAAGCAGGGCCCACCCGGACGCCCCCACAGAGAATGGGGAGGGGACTGGGAGCCTTGGCCCGAGAAGCTGGGCAGGTCACTGCCACCTGGCAGGGAAGGCCAGCAGTTTGCTCCGTGGGTCTCAGTAAGGATGATGGCATTGCCACACCTGAACATCTGTCCAGCTGGTCCAGGCGGCAGTCAGTGGACTGTCACCGTATATGGGCCGACAGATGTGCTCCTGCTTTTATCAAAATCTGCTGGGCATCCAGGGAGGGGCTGCCCAGACACAGATGCTCACAGATTGGGTTTTTTAGCAATTCCCCAACTAAGGAGGCAGTAGCTGCAAACTCCCTTTTCCAGCGTCCCTTGTGACTAGGATGCAGGCAGATGGATTAGGCTCCCCTAATTTTGGAGGAAATTTTGGTTGGGAAGGTGGTGGCATGAAGAGGTGAGACCACGCGAAACCCACTGTGGCACATGTGGTGGCAGAGCCGTCGGGCCCAGGCCGGCTGCAGCGTGGGTGCCTCGTGCGGGTCCGTGGGTGGCCAGCGAGGCAGCCCTGGGATGTGATTCAAACGACATTCCCGACACCTTGGCATCCGAGCCTGACTATCCACCCTCCTGCCACAGATCCAGGATAGTCGGAGGTGACGATATGAAGAAAGACTCGGGGTCTCACTGAATTTTAACCTGGGGGGCGGGGGGACCGAGACTTGGACTAGGACTCAAACCACGCTCGGACTAGGACCCGAGGCTTTGTCTCCTCCAGGTTTTATTAAGAGAGTTAACAGGTTGGCTGTAGGAATGATTGACTTTAGGAAGCAGAAAAAACATGTTTACTACAAAAGGTCAAAGAACAGGCTATTGCCTCAAGGAAGAGGGCACGGAGGAGCTGCAGCTGGAGAATAGTGTGGTCACGAGTCAGGGTGCCCACTCAGGACCTCCCGTGTCCCCAGCGTGCCGAGGACGACAAGACTCAGCTCTCAGGCTCTGCAGCTGGCTCCCCACACCCTCCCGGAGATTTTGTGGACTACGTAGCATCTCTTGATAAACCCTCCTCTGGGAAATACTGGCTGGACTCTGTTCTTGATGACTAGGAACTCTGATACAGGAGTAAGCAATCGGGTTGCTAAAAATCTGTCACACTTCTACGTGTCAAACATCATCTGCACCTAAATTAATAGGGCCAAGTAGGATCCATTTGAACCATCCAACTTTAATTTTAATTTTTTATTTTTTGCATCCAACTTTTAATTTATGCCCCACACAGGCTTGAACTCGTGAAGGGGACATTCTGGGAACCAAAGAGAAAAAGTCCCATGACAAAGTCGTGTGCCATGGAAGTAGGGGGACAGCGCGGGTGGGGGGAGGTTTGTTATGGGGACCACCAGCTGGAATGCGCGTGACTCCACCACCCGGAGATAAACACAAAATCCATTCATGTATTTCCTTCCAGTCCTTTTTGAATCAATTCTTCTCTGCTTTCCTCTTTCTTTTTCTGAAGGCTTGAAATTGTATTTATTTTTTACTTCACTGTCTAGTTTTATCCAAATAATCCGTAGAATGGTTTAAAAATTCAGTTAGCACACGTATGAGGCTGGGTCCAATCCAAAACTAGTCGGAGGTGCGTGAGTGGAGTCGGAGGCTCATGCAAGTGGGGCTGGCTGGGCGAGCCTGAAGGGCACAGGCCTGGGCCGGCCGTCGGAAGGGCAGGCTGGACGCTCGGGCACAAGCAGAAGCTGCGCCCACAGGTGCTAGGCCTTCTGCTTCAGGGGAATCTCAGATCTGCTCTTAAAGCCCTTCGAGGGGGTGAATCAGACCCACCCAGAGGGTGGAGGATAATCTTCTTTATTTAAAGTCAACCGGTTATGGATTCAAATCACATCTGCAAACTGCCTGCACAGCAACACCCAGCTCCGTGCCTGAATAACTGAGGACTGGAGCCCCGCCAAGCTAACATCTCCAACTGACCACCGCATCACTCTTGAGTGTGTCAGGAACAGTAGCAATCCTCTGCCCCAGCCTCCCGACTCTTGAAGCCACTTCCCAGAGGGGAAGGGAACTCTCTTCTCAATAATCAAGGTCATCCGGGTCTCATCCATCTCTGCTTCTTCTTGGAAGCTGCCCTCCTGGGGCCTGCTCTGCACTCGCTTCCCCCACCCATGCTGCCTGTCTCTGAGCCGCGACAGCTGCCATCCAGGGACCTCTCCCTCTGCCCGTCCACGCCCCCCTCCCATGGATGCTCTCCCTCTAAAAAAAAGGAAGAGAGTGCATGCAAGGTAAAATATTAAGACCTCACTTACCTACTCATATCTTTATTATGCCCTCACACTAGATTGAGTGTTCAGCCGGAGATAGAATTCTCGGTTGAGAATAATTTTTTTTAAGAACTTTATTAATTTGAGAGAGACCGAGCGGCAGAGGGGCGGAGGGGAGAGACTCTCAAGCAGACTCCCCACTGAGCGCAGAGCCCGACTCAGGGCTCCATCTCACAACCCCGAGATCATGACCTGAGCTGAAACCAAGAGTTGGATGCTTAACCGATGGAGCTACTCAGGGGCCCGTAGGTTGGGAATAATTTTTTATTTTTTAAAACAAACAGTGTTTGAAAACATAGCTCCATAGTCTTCCACTTTCCAGAACTGCTATTGGGAAATCCAAAGCCTTTGTGATTCCTGAACGCCTCCTTGCTTTTGACCTGCTCGGCCTTTGGGCTGCTTCAAATTTCACAACGCCGCTTGCCACATCAGTTCTTGGGCTGGGTATTTGGTAAGCCCTTCTTATCTGGAAACTCATGTCCTCAAATTTCTGGACACTTTCTTGTAGAGTTTATTTCATAATTTCCCTCCACTTCCTCTTTTCACTCTTTTTTTTTTTAAGTTTTTATCTATTTATTCATGAGAGACACAGAGAGAGAGAGAGGCAGAGACACAGGCAGAGGGAGAAGCAGGCTCCCCACGGGGAGCCCAATGCAGGACTCGATCCGGAACTCCTGTTCTTCATCTGGGATCCTTCTGGATCTATCTGGTACTGATCTTCTCCTGTATTTCATTGTCTTCTCATCCCACCTAAAGACAGAAACCCTGCTTCAATCCCTCTAATCCCTATTGTGGTTTTTATTTCCACTATCTGGCTGTTTGTTTTTTTTTTTTAATTTCCTGGGGTCCCTTCCTGTATCTGGATATGGACACCATACAGACACAACGGCTCCTCAAAACTCTCTAAAGATACTAAATCATACAGTTGTTTAGTCGTTGGGATTCTTTGGGTGTTTCTGTTTTCCTTTGCTCTCTGTGTTGTCTCTGTTCCTCTGAGTTTCTTTTTCTGTCTGGTTTTGTACCTGTCTTTCATGTTAGAAGTTTCCTTCAATGTCTGCAGACTTGGGACAGTGCACTAGACATCCTGCCAAATTTGAGAGTCACAACCCAAGAGGCTGGTGAGCGTAGAGCATGTGGGCGGGACTTGCCCAGCTGTGGCTGCAGAGCAGGATTGGCAGGGAGGACTCTGACAGATTTGCAAGGCCAGCGGCCTCAGGCTCTTCACTTAGGCTGCTCATTCTCCCTGAGGAACAATCTGCTACGTCTTCAGTATGGGACCCCCTCCCTTGCCTCGCTATGGCTGATGTCCCCCAGGGCCAGAGCCTTCCTGGTTCAGTGAATCCGGAGAGCAAACCTCACCGCATTGACCCAGAAGCCCTTCAGGTGGGCTGTGCACACAGCCATGGTCTTCGGGTTCACAGAATTTTGTGCACTACTGTCTTTTCACCCAAATTGTCATAAGCATTTTTCATTTCTTAATTAAATACTCCTGAACTATCTCTTGGAAAAGCCACATCACAAAAAAAAAAAAAAAAGAAAAGCCACATCACATTCTGTGATTGTGCTTATCTCCATCTTATTCTTTTATGTTCAAAATTCAAAGGTTCAAGGACACCTGGGTGGCTCAGCGGTTGAGCATCTACCTTGGGCTCAGGTCGTGACCTCGGGTCCTGGGATCGAGTCCCGCATCGGGCTCCCTGCATGGAGCCTGCTTCTCCCTCTGCCTGTGTCTCTGCCTCTCTCTGTGTCTCTCATGAATAAATAAATAAAATCTTTATTAAAAAAAAAAAAGCTTGAAGGTTCAGAGGTCACCTTGGGTGGTTAGGAAGGGCCAGACCATGAGGGGTAACAACCAAGGGGTGGGGGGGATGGTGGATCAATTTATTCCCACACCTGCAGCATTCCACATCTCTATTCCGGGCACTGGGCTGGGTGATGGCATAGAAGGGAGGGACACAGCAGCCCTGGCCTCAGGAAGGGCCCCATCCAGGGAAGTAGCACAAAATTGAGGATGCTAGGAGGTTTCTGGCCTCATGCAGAGAAGGATGAAGTGGGGTTTGTGGGTGAGGCTCAGTGGCCCCCATGGTGCGAGTGGGAGAAGACAAGAATCCTCCGAGGACCAAGGAGCACTTACAGAAGGCTGCCGGGGACCAGGAGAGGGCCACATCCCAAGAGGAGAGCAGATGAGCTTCTCAAACCCCACGGAGGGAGAGGCGGGGGAGCCAGCGTGGGCTTTCTCAGTCCCGAGAGCATTCATGCCATCTGTGACCTGCGCAGTGAACTGCCCCCCAAGGCTAGTCGAGGGCACTGCCCGCAGCCTCCGGTCTCTTGCCCAGGCCCTCCTCTCTAAGGCAGCTGCTGAAGGAGCAGTTCCAGAGAAGCATTGAGACACGGGACAGGAGGAGCCTGGAAGGAACCCGGCCTCCTACTGGCTGGAGGTCCTGAGACACTGATGCATCTTCTCTGCGAGTCCACCTCTGCCTGGAGGGTCACCCAACAGGGCACTTTCCCCCGAACCCTATGCACAGACCTTGCCCTCCATGAACCATCGGTGTGGACCTCCCCCAGTGGAGTGCAGGGATCGGGGGAAGTACCCGGATGGGGCAGACAGGTCGAATCAGGGTGCTTTGATTTCTCTTCTCCCGAGCTAAATCATGGGGGATCCTGTGCAGGTGGAGAGGAGCGGAGAGAGAAGGAGAGGCCAGAGAGGAGGCCGGGCCAAGAGCCTGGGGGGAAGGGATTGAAGGAGTAGGGGCAGGAGGGAAATCAGCCTCACTGAAAGTTCTTTCTGGGTCATAGTATACCTGGCCATGATGAGCAGGGCTCCGGATGAAGGAGGAGAAAAACAGAAGGAAAATGAGCTCTGCCCTCAGCACACTGCGCCCCTACAGGAGTGAAAAACTTGGCTCCTGGTGAGCGGATACAGCCTTGTCCAACGCCTGAGGCTCAGTCCACAGGCCATCCGCATCCCTCTCTCAGGCCATCCTCCACCTCCCGCAGCCCCAGAATCTCCCTCCGCCCCCTCCAACACACTGCCAATAGGGGATAAACCAGACCGGCACCCAACAGTAGAGGAGAGGTGTGCTCCCAAACCGCCTGCCTCCCAGGCCTCTGGATTTGGGAACATTGAGAAGATCCTGGTTTTCCACTTCTGCCCCTGGGCAAGCCCCATGACTTTCCACATCCACATCCTAGAACATACTGGACATTTCCTATGTGCAGGGCACTTTACATGCATTATTGCACTTAATCGTCACCCTGTCATAAGTCCTAATGTTTCCCTGTTTTAGAGACGAGGAAATCAAGATGTAGACAGGATGGGCATTTACCTGAAGTCACAAAACTAACCAGCGACAGAGCTGGGATTAAAACCCAGGTGGTCGGGGGATCCCTGGGTGGCTCAGCGGTTTAGCGCCTGCCTTTAGCCCAGGGCGTGATCCTGGGGTCCCGGGATCGAGTCCTGAGTCGGACTCCCGGCATGGAGCCTGCTTCTCCCTCCTCCTGTGTCTCTGCCTCTCTCTCTCTCTCTCTCTCTCTCTCTCTCTCTCTCTATGTCTATCATAAAATAAATAAATAAATCTTTAAAAAAATAAAAAATAAAAATAAATAAATAAAACCTAGGCGGTCCCTTGGGGTTCCTGGCCTGCTCAGTTGGTGGAACATGGGACTCTTAACCTCGAGGTTGTGAATTCCAGCCCCACATCGGGTATGGAGCCTACTTGAAAGGAAAAAAAAGTCCCAGGTGGGTCCCTCTCCCAGGGCTGGGCTCTCAGTCCCCTTGCCATGCTGCTGAGAAGGCCTCAGGGCACCAGAGGAGGGCAGGTAATGAGCACTCTGCAGACTGCAAACCAATGACCAAATCCCCTAAACTGAGCTAGGCCTCGCAGCCTGAGAGACAGGGAAGTGATATACAGGTATTATTTCTTCGGTCTCTCATTAAACAGATGAGAAAACTGAGACCCAGAAAGGGGCAGCATCCTGCCCCGAGTCACTAGAGCAAAGCAGGAACAGAGGCAGGCCTGAAGCCAGGCCCTGAGCCCCCATCAAAGAGCAGCAGGGGGATCCCTGGGTGGCGCAGCGGTTTGGCGCCTGCCTTTGGCCCAGGGCGCGATCCTGGAGACCCGGGATCGAATCCCACATCGGGCTCCCGGTGCATGGAGCCTGCTTCTCCCTCTGCCTGTGTCTCTGCCTCTCTCTCTCTCTGTAACTATCATAAATAAATAAAAATTTAAAAAATCAATATATTAAAAAAAAAAAAAGAGCAGCAGGGCCCAAATCTATAGTGGCCACGTGGAGAGGCATGGCTGGTTCCTCCCCACAGCCTGTCCTGGGTGAGGCCAACCCAGCAATCAATACAGACTTCCAGAAGAGTAGGCACCTGGCTGATAGTAAACAGGAAGTCCAGAGGAGGAAGGGGAGGAATGAGAAGGCCTTCATCTCCCAGGCCTTGAAGAAACTTAAAACAAAGGAATCTCACCTTGAACCCCAATTCTCGTCATCCCTCCTCAGCTGGCCCTGATCTGGAGCCAAGATTCAACATGGCTGACTCAGAAGGAGCCCTGGGTCCCTTGAGTGAGGTCTGTGGTCAGGCCACTCTGGATTCACTCCAAGATCTTGGCAAATCAGGTCACCACCCAACCCGGGATGTCAACTTCTCCCCGTCCACACGCAAGCTCTCTGTTCTGTCTCCACAACCTGCACCACTATACCATGTCCCCAAACCCATCCCAGCCAAGGTCAGCAGCCCCCCACAGCACCCCCTTCCTACACTCAACACCTTCCCAGACAACAAAGATCGATCATGATAGACTTTCAACAAAATCACAGCCCACTTGATAAAAGTGTGTATGTCAGAAAGCACACGCATATCATGGAGAACATTTATTTCAAGACAATAATCCACACTATACCATATGCTTCACATTGGACAATATGACTTCTCTCCATTTTTTTCAGACTTTTATCTGCTGGCAAATGAAGGATATATATACATTTTAAGATTTTATTTATTTATTCATGAGAGACACAGAGAGAGAGGCACAGACACAGGCAGAGGGAGAAGCAGGCTCCCTGCGGGAAATCTGATGTGGGACTTGATCCCAGGACCCCGGGGTCACACCCTGAGCCAAAGGCGGACGCTCAACCACTGAGCCACCCAAGTGCCCCAAACAAATGATATATTTAAAACACACTTATAAGAGACAGGAGTGGCAGATGCTCAGGGCCGAGGGGATGATATCTAAAAGGTATGGAGTTTTAGGGCACCTCGTTGGCTCAACCGGTTGGGCATCCGACTCTTGATTTTGGCTCAGGTCATGATCTCAGGGTCATGGGATCAAGCCCTGTGCTCAGTGGGTAGTCTGCTTGAGATTCTCTCTCTCTCTCCTCTGCCCTTTCCCCCTCTTGTGTGCTCTCTCTTTCTAAAATAAATAAATCTGGGATCCCTGGGTGGCGCAGCGGTTTAGCGCCTGCCTTTGGCCCAGGGCGTGATCCTGGAGACCCGGGATCGAATCCCACGTCGGGCTCCCGGTGCATGGAGCCTGCTTCTCCCTCTGCCTATGTCTCTGCCTCTCTCTCTCTGTGTGACTATCATAAATAAATAAAAATTAAAAAATAAAATAAATAAATCTTTTTTAAATTATAAAAATAAAAACAAAAGGTATGGAGTTTGTTTTTGGGTGACAACGTGAAAATATTCTAGAATTGATTATAGTGACTGTTGTCTGTGAATATACAAAAAATATTGAATTGTACAATTCAAATGGGTGAATTGTGTGGCATGTGAATTATATCTCAATAAAACTGTTACCACTCCCCCACCCCACCCCTACACACACACATAAGATGATGTCCTCCCGCCCCCTTCTGCTGTGTCTATCAATCCCTATACAGCCACGCAACCCAATATTTGAAGAACAGTGTTGGACCATTCCCAACAAATTTATTTATTTAT
This sequence comes from Canis lupus dingo, assembly GCF_003254725.2. Taxonomy (NCBI): domain Eukaryota; kingdom Metazoa; phylum Chordata; class Mammalia; order Carnivora; family Canidae; genus Canis; species Canis lupus. Next base: position 37,737,247 of record NC_064272.1, read on the forward strand.
TATTATTTTTATTTTTTAAAGATTTTATTTATTTATTTGAGAGAGAGAGAGAGCAAGAGAGGACATGAGCAAGGAGGAGAGGGAGCAGCAGACTCCCCGCTGAGCAGGGAGCCCAGGACAGGGCTTGATCTCAGGACCCGGGGATCATGACCTGGGCTGAAGCCAGACACTTAACTCTCTGAGCCCCCCAGGTGTCCTCATTTCCAACCAATTTAAAGCAGCAGTTTTTAAGTTGAGGGGGGAAAGAAAAAAAATATATATCTATATATATATATTTGCACTTCTCAAGAATGGTTATTGCTCTGCCTGGAAGTGTGACCGCTGCCCCTTCCAGACACAGGCTTTCTGATAAAGAGCTTAGAGGGAGCTGTTTTGCCTCACTGCTGACCTCGAACCTGGAATGACATCAGCCGGGGAAGGCCACGTCTCACAGGCAGCACTGGGGCAGTGAGCTTCCACAGAGAAAAGCGCAGAATCACAGAACCAAGGTAAAATGCATAAATTCCTGACTGCAAGCCAAGCGCTTTGTCTCAAGTGACCCCCACTTTTTTCCTCCCTGGGAGGAGCTGATTGGCCTGGCAAGGTAGACCTGTGGTCCTCCTCTGGGAAGCACCCCAGATCTAGTCGGGCCTCCCTCCACACCTGCCCCTGGGCCTCTGGGACCCCCTGGGGAGTGGCCTATGGAGGGGGGGAGTTATTAGCCTCATCCCACCCCGGTCAGCCATTGGTTGAAGGATAGGCCTGTGATTAGCCCAGGGCCAATGAGACCTAAGGAAGTGTTTGATGGAAGCTCCTGGAACCGAGGCTTCTTCATTTTCTGGAAGAGCTTCTAGAAACACATCATTTTCCCTGAACATGCTGAATATGCTACTTGTCTATTGCTGCTGAACAAATTATTCCAAAATAGTGGCTTAAAACACAAATGTTTCTTACCTCAGTTTCCGTGGGCCGGAATCCAGGAGCAGCTTTGCTGAGTGGCTCTAGCTGGCAATTTCTCATGAGGGGCTGCCTTCGGGGGAGGCCTGGCCCCGCTTGATGGCCAACTCCCAAGCTCATGGCATTAAAGTGGCCCCACTTCAAGGCTTTTCAGTGGCTACCTGCAGGGGACTCATTCCCCAGGGCTGTTGGTTGGAGGCCTCAGGTTTTCACCGCAGGGGCCTCTTCCAGGGCGCTCGCTGCTTGACCATCCTCTCAACATGGTGGCTGGTTTTCCCCAGAGCAAGTGATCTGAGCAAGAGCAAGCAGACAGCTGCCTTCCCTTTCATGCCCCAGTCTCTGAAGCTATGCCAGCACTTCTGCTTTTTCCTGCGGGTTGGAAGAGCACTCAAGGAGTCGGGGATTTGGCTCCGACTTTTAAAGGAAGTGTCAAGGAATTTGTGGACATATTTTATTTTTTTTATATATTTTTTTGTGTGTGTGTGGACATATTTTAATCTGCACAGAGGAAGCTTGCAGCCCCAAGGGGTTTTGGCAGCCATCTTGCAATTACGAGAGGGAGCCAGTTTTTAGAAAAATGTGAAGAAACCAAGCCCTTGATGCTACTGTAGAGATACTGGATTAGAGAACCCGAAACCAGACCTACTTTGAGACTTTCCAATACACAGGCTGATAAATCCTCTTTATAGTTTCAGCCAGTTTGAGTTGGGATTTCTGCTGCTTGGAATCAAATATCTCTTGATCCCCTTAGAAATGAAGAAGACGGGGCACTTGGGTGGCTCAGTTGGTTAAGTGTCTGCCTTCAGCTCAGGTCATGACCCCAGGGTCCCAGGATCAAGTCCTACATTGGGCTCCCTGCTCAGCGGGGAGTCTGTTTCTCCCTCTCCCACTACCCCTCCCCTCTGCTTATGCTCTCTCTTTCTCATGCCCACTCTCTCCCTCTCTCTAATTAATAAATAAAACCTTAAAAAAAAAAAAGAAAGGAAAAGAAGATGGTACAGTCACATGATCTAATCACCCATGGTATATTATAAGGGCAAGCGTACCTTCTGCCTGGGGGGATCCAGGACACTGCCCACCCACTCACTAGGCTGTCCTGAGCAGAGGGGCCAGCGGGCCTAGGAGAGCCCTCAATCTGATGTGGAGACTCACTTCAGAAGAAATTCTGGAACAGTCACACATCTGGCCTTTTCTCATTTTGTTTCCCAGAGAGAACGCTCGAATGCTTTGAGATAAAACCAAAGTCCAGGAGATACCTTAGTTGGGTCCCAGAAATGAGACCAGGTTCATGCACTCAGGCTTCAGTGGGTCCTACACCCTCCATACTACCAAAGGTTGTTCTGGATATGCCTTCCTGTGCCTTCCACCTCCAACTCAGACAAACACCCATATGTAGTGGGAAAAGTGCCAACAATTTTAAGAATCTGACAAATATGTATGTGGTCAAGCTTTATATCTGGCCCCTACCAGCTGTGGGGCCCTTGGAAAATGCTGAGGGTCATCGTCTGCTCATGGAAAAATTAGTACGCGCCTCACCAGACTATTGCAGGAAATAATGGAATCACATGCTGTTTCTTCATCTATCTACATAATATAAGCATACATGGGGCACCTGGATGGTGCAGTTGAGCATCTGATGCTTGGCTTTGGCTGGGGTTGCGATCTCAGGGTCATGAGATTGAGCCCCACATCGGGTTCCACACTCAGCGTGGAGTCTACTCAGGATTTTCTCTCCCTCTGCCCTCCTGCTTGTGCTCTCTGTCTCTCTCTCTAAAATAAGTAAATAGATATTTAAACATATATATAATTTTTTCCTCCCTCCCTCTCTGTTCCTGCTAGTGCTCACTCAAGCTTCCACCCTCTCAAAAGTGATAGCAGTTGGGTCCACCCTCACCAAGCTCTTCACGATGGGAAAGTGATTTCTCTGGTAGATGAGGGTGGACTAGTGAGCGGGCATGCCTGAGTCCTTCCTGGCTCTCTAGGAGGGTGGGCCAGTGCATACAAAGCCCACACCGCCCCCCCTCCTCTTGCCTCTGCATCCTGTAACTACCCCATAGTTCTCAGAGTAGGGCTAGTATACACTTAGATCCACCTAGAATGTTGCCTGTGACCAAGATGGTGATTAGATTGATTGGGATCAGGTTTGGATGGATCAACAGCAAACCCAGAGTCCAGGCTTCCTGTTCCCAGAGCCCCTAGAGGCCCAGCTGCACCTGCCTCCTTCTGGTAAACCCCTAAACTGCATCCCCTAACTCCAGCTGGGTTTCTGTCACTTGCCATCAAGAACTGGGACTACCCCCCAATCACCTCTTCTTTTCCAGGAGAGAAGAGCTTCGTGTTGTAGAAAAGTATCAGTCAGAACTCTTGTGGTAGCAAGGGCAAAAACCCAGCTCAATCAGCTTAAACACAAACAAATACATAAGTAAATAAAAATGCATTGGCATAGGTTTGAAAAGTCACAGTAAAAGCAGGCAATCCAATGGTGTTCCCGGGCTCGCATGCTCTCTAACTCCCCCGCCTCTTGATTCTCCTTTCTTGCTCATTGGCTGCACGCTCCCACAGCCATCTGCACAGGGCAAGGAAGGAGCTGGGCCCCCAGATTCTAGGGCCCCTGCAGCTCCTCCTCTCAGGGGTAGAGGGGCCTCCCCTCCTGCCAACACCCACAGATCTCACTGAGGAACTCATACAGTTTTACATCGGATGGATGTGGGTCAAGTCCTAGGCCAGTCACTGAGTGCTTGGGTGGCCCTGAGCAAGCTACTTGAACCTTAAATTTTTCATCTTTTTTTTTTTTTTAAGATTTTATTTATTTATTCATGAGAGATACAGAGAGAGAGAGGCAGAGACACAGGCAGAGGGAGAAGCAGGCTCCATGCAGGGACCCCGATGTGGGACTCGATACCAGGTCTCCAGGGTCACGCCCTGGGCTGAAGGCAGGCGCTAAACCGCTGAGCCATCCAAGGATCCCAACTTTTTCATCTTTAAAATGGGGAATCACAACCAGCTTTTCAGGATTGTTGCAAGGATTAAGATAATGAAGCCCTCAGAGAATGTGTGGGTGAGCCTGCCAACCCCACCGCAGCTAATGCCGTCCTACCACCCCCTGGTGGCTTAGGTTAGGATACAAACACCACTCAGGAAATTGCTTCTTTCTCTTTCTTTTCCCAACAGGCTGGGTCAGACTGTCATGAAGTCAGGCCGCACCCCCCAGCCCCCCACTCTCAGGGTGAGTTTCTTCTATGCTCTCATGACACAACCCACAGTCTAACAGTTCAAGAGTCTGGGGTAGGGTAAGCAGGACCTAGGGCAGTTTAAAGAGAAACAGCCCTGGTGACAGGCCTCAAGCTTGTGGCACTTCTAATTTGAAGTAGCAAAATCTGACTCAAAATTTTATTATTATTGGGCACCTGGGTGGCTCAGTGATTGAGCGCCTCCCTTCGGCTCAGGTTGTGATACCAGGGTCCAGGGATCGAGTCCCAAGTCGGGCTCCCCGCAGGGAGCCTGCTTCTCCCTCTGCCTGTGGCTCTGCCTCTCTCTGTGTGTCTTTCATGAATAAATAAATAAATAATTTTTCTTTATTATTATTAAATGAACACTAAATTCCTTTTGCTATTCACTGTTTCTTCTCTCTCTCTTTGCCTTGGGAGGGGTCATGTGGCCATTTGCCAGTGGTGACATCTTCCCAGGAAGAAATGACAACATCTGTCTCCCTACCCAGGCTGGCCATCATATAACCAGGGTTAATAGACTGAGTGTTCGTGCCCTGGAAGGAAGGGGATCCCAGCTGGGAACCTTCTAATGGACCCTGGGCTATTCCTTCTAGCCAGAGAGAGTGAAGTGAGGGAAAATATGGGACTGAGTTGACAGAGCTTTTGGGGTGGAGGTAAAGTAGGATAGGGCAGTGGAGAAGATGGGACCTGGAACCTGGTGGCCAAGGGCCCAGAGCCCTTAGCAAAGGAGTGTTACCACTTTGGGGTTCCCTGCAAAAGGCACGTCTGAGGGCTGGCCCCAGATGCCTCCCATCACAACCCTCCTATAAGTACTTGCTCCACTTGAATGTCCTGAGGGTGAGAGCAAGCCTGACCCTCATCTTCACTCAGTGACCCTGTGGCACCTCCCGGCTCCTATAAGACCCCATAACCCCTGTGCGTACAGAGGAGCTCCTGCACCCCAACTCAAGGCGTCGAATAGCACTCCTTGAAGAAGTAAAAGAGAACACTATCCCTCCTCCTTCCCATCACCATCACTGTCCCCACCCTGTCCCCTGAGGCTTTCCTGTGCCCCATCACCACCCCCCACCCCCTCATCCTCACTGATTCCTCCCTCGCCCTCAGATAAAGAGCTGTTTTTAGGACCTCTGCAAGCCCTGGCATCTTTATTTTTGACAGCTTCACCCCATATCAGTGCAAACATATTAAAATATTAAAAATCTGCTGTAAATATTTTTGAAAGGATATTTATAATTTTGCTCTTGAAACCATTTGGCTGGGAGTAACTGATTTAAATCACAATTGGGAATTCTTGTAAAACCTAGCCCACACACTCCTTCAAATGTAATGAAAATTTTATGAATACTAAATTTAACAATTAATGAGGTTGATATAATGTTACGGTTGGACATTTGATTAAGAATTTATTGATTTCAAAAAAAAAGAATTTATTGATTTCAATTTTGCAGCGTAATGATTTTAGAAGCAATAATTCTATAAAAAAAAAAAAAGAAGCAATAATTCTGTTTCGGCTGTCCAATACTCACACTGTCCCCTTTGGGGGGCTCGGGCCATGGGTTCCTCTCATGGGTAACACAGAAGTAACCCGGACCAGCAGGTGTTCCCTATCTTCCACCCAAAGCATGTGCACCTTCACACACACACCGTAGGGAGAAACGTCACCTTGGCTGGACTGCGGAGCTGGAGTCCAGCTCCCGATGGAGAAGACAACGGAGCCAAGTAAGAGCACGGACCGAAGCGATGTCTCCATGTCAGGTGAGAAATCAGTGGCTGCAGCTGCTGAGGGCACAGAGTCTGAGACAAGCTGGCCTCAGGGGTGGGCACAGACACGTCTTCCCTCCTGAGGACGGTGAGCACTGGCGCGGGAGAAGGGCCCACTCACCCTGATTTCCGCAGCCAGCCACAGAGCGCTTCCCACCCCGTGTGCGGACTTCAGTGGACAGGTGGACGCGGGGCGGGGGGCTCGGGACCGGGAGAGACTTCTCCGTGGCACCAGGATGGGGGCAAAGGCTGACACAGCAACACAGGCAGCCCTCCAGGCAGACGCACCGAGGGTGGGGAGACGGGGCAGAGAGGGGAGGAGGAAGGGAGAGGCCTGGCTGCGGGCAGGGACCGAAGCGGGAAGGGTGCCAGCGCTCCAGGGAAGGGAAGCATCTCCCGGGGTCGCGGGAGCTCTGGGTCAGCAGCCGCTGGGTGTCAAGGCCAGCCCAGGGGTGGGAGCGAGGGCGCCAACTTCTCCGAGAGTCCTTGCCTGTTAGGTCACCAAACCTTCTGGAGGCAGAGGGGTCTGAAGGGGGCTGTGTGCTTGGTAAGAAGCTCCCAGTGCCTCAGCCTCCCCTGGAATCAGAGGGAGGGGCTGGGCCGAGGCAGAAAAAGGCCACTCTGTGCTCGCTCCAATGTCACCAGGTGTATCCAGGTGTCCCCACCACTTACCTGCCCCGGCCTTCCCCCAGCCTGTCAGCGCCTCTGAAGTTGAACACTGTGCCACTAGGTGGAGCCAAAGCCCACGGCAACGGCGCTGGACTGGGCTGGACTGGGCTGGACTGGGCTGGACGGTGTTAGACTGGGCTGGGCTGGGCTGGACGGGACTAGACTGGACTGGGCTGGACTGGGCTGGACTGAGTTGGACTGGGCTGGCTGGGGCTGGGCTGGCCGGGGTTGGCTGGGGCTGGACTGAGTTGGACTGTGCTGGACTGTGCTGGACTGGGCTGGACTGGGTTGGACTGGGTTGGACTGGGCTGGGATGGACTGGGTTGGACTGGGTTGGACTGGGCTGGGGTGGACTGCGCTGGGATGGACTGTGCTGGATTGGGCTGGACTGGGTTGGACAGGGGTTGGACAGGGGCTGGACAGGGCTGGACTAGACTGGACTGGGCTGGACTGGACTGGACTGGACTGGACTGGGCTGGGCTTAACTGGGCTTAACTGGGCTGGACTGGGCTGAACTGGGCTGGACTGGGTTGGACTGGGCTGGGCTGGGCTGGACTGGGCCGGGCCGGGCCGCTCGGGGTTAAGAGGACGGTGGGGTCGGGAGGCAGAGGACTTCAGGGGAGAGGGGCTTAGTCGGGCCCTAGGGCGACGGGGCAGCCGGCCCAGCTCCGAGTGGATTCACTGGGCCCCCAAGCCCGCGGGCCGTGAAGCCAGCCGCTCTCGGGGCGCACGGAGGGCAGGGCGCACGCGAAGAAGGTGCCGCCTCCAGACAGGGCGACCCGGGGCGCGGGCACCGGCCGGCACCCGCCTGCCCCCGAGGCCGCACCCGAGGCCGAGCGCAGGAGCCGGCAGGTGGCGGCGGGGGCGGGGCTCGGCCGGGGACTCGCATTGGACGTGGGGGTTGCTGCGGCTCTCGGATTGGCCGGCGGCGGTGGGGGCGGGGCCGGGGCGGGGCCTGGGCGGGGCCGGGGCGGGGCCGGGGCGGGGCCGGGGCGGGGCCGGGAGCCGTCAGAACCTGGATGGAGACTCGGTGGGGAAGGTGCGCGGACCTGGCGCAGGTGGCGCGCGTCTTTGCGGGCGGGGCGGGGAGCCGGAGCCGGGGGGCCGGGAGCCTGTTCGGCGTCGGGGGGGAGCCTGGGCCGCATCGTCCCCAGGCACAGGTGTGCGGCGGGGACCAAGTCCTGAATCCAGGACTCCTGCTGCCTCTCCCCGGGGTCTAGCGACCTCCCTCCAGCCACATCGGGTAGGTGTCCAGACCTGTTCCAACCCCCCGCCCCTCCCACCAGCAGCTCTGCCCTCCCTTTATCTTCATCCTTCCCTTTATTTATTTTTTTTAATTTTTATTTATTTATGGTAGTCACACACACAGAGAGAGAGAGAGAGGCAGAGACACAGGCAGAGGGAGAAGCAGGCTCCATGCACCGGGAGCCCGACGTGGGACTCGATCCCGGGTCTCCAGGATCGCGCCCTGGGCCAAAGGCAGGCGCTAAACTGCTGCGCCACCCAGGGATCCCCCATCCTTCCCTTTAAATATGCCTCTTCCCAGAGTCCGTTGGCGCTCATCAGCGCAGATCCCGCGCCCCCCCCCCCTCCCCGTGATGCCCCAGTGGATGCCCCGACCCTCTGCGGGGGGCTCTCAATAGGAGGAAGGAGGCGCAGGGAGCAGCGAGGCCACACGGTTGCCTGGGGTGCGCACCCCGTTCCGCACAGACACTGGGCCTCAGCGCTGCGCCCGGCCCCTAATGGGCCCCGAGACAGAGCTGTGAGCCAAGCAGACGCGGCCTCTGCTGTTCCTCGGTTTGCACACCAGACTGTGGCCCGGAGAGGAGGACACAGGTTCGAGGAAACGGCCAGCTTGTCCCCACGCTGGGGGTGCGGGTGATAAAGTTTGGCTTCGACCATGGAATAAGGACGTTTGCAGAAATGTATTGGGGTTCAAGGTAATCACACCTGTAAAAACGGAAAATGATCAATGAATGTCAATACCAAGAAGAATTGCCGCCTTCTAGCTTCACACAAAGCAATATGCACACACCAACCCAAAAGTGACTTCTGTTTGGGAGGAAGGGGAAGAAATTAGGTGTCTGGCTCTATCCAGGAATCAACCATGAGGTTTCCTTACGTGGCAAATGGCCTTTGGAATCTGAAGGATGACATGGCCTCTTCTGGGCACGCCAGGGGTCCCCTCAGGATGGCGCAGTCAGCGTCCGCTAGAGGACAGCAGAGAGCTGCAGATGCTGGAGAGAAGAGCCCTGGGTGAGTTCACCCCCCTCCAGAGGGCCTGAGCAGCCTGTGAGGACAATGCCAGCAGCAGTGCCCCGGTTCCTCCAAGCCAGGCATCCTTCTAAGGGCTTTATAAGAAACTACTTCATTTGGTGCTCCCAGCAACCTATGCCGGGGATGCCGGGGATGCCGGGGATGCCGTTGTGCTCACTCCGTTCCGCAGGTGAGGAAACGGGCTGAGTAACTCGCCAAAGGACGCACGGCCAGTAAGTCCATGCCGGACGCGAACCCTGAAGCGGAGCTGTAGGGCCCGCACGCATCACGCCGTGCAGTTCTGTCCCTGTGAAGAGGGGCAGGATGGAGAACAGAGGAGGCCGCCGAGGTCGCTGCCGGCATAACCCCCACGGGCTCTCCAAGGCCAGTGCCACAAGCAGGCACCAGACAAGGGCTTTTAGCTAATCGAGAACCTCGACTCCTCTGTCAAGTAAGGTCAGAAAATCTGAGCTCCCCCCACCCCAGATGCCCCACATGCTTCACCAGGGATATACGGCACCAGTGAACCCCATCACCACCTGCAGCCGGACCCAGCCCTCCGGTGCCCCCACCATGGTGCACCCTTCCAACCGCCGTGGCCTCTCACGCTTAGACGTGTGAAGCTGGCTCCAACCCTCCGTTCCCCTGTCCCATAGGCAGCCCCCACCCCGCCTACCCCCATCATGGCCTGGCTCAGGCCTCCTCACTGCAGTCAAGAAGGGGCTGTCGGAGAGGCTGGGGTCCAACAAAGATCAAGAGGACATTGATGAGGATCCTGTCCAGGACAACCTTGAGGGGAGTTGAAGACCGGAACCCAGTCCTCTCTTGGTTTTCTTCTCTGCAGAGCTCCTGCTGTGTGCGGGCCCAGCGCTCACGGCACAGGTTGCAAGGGCATCTTGCTGGGTGCCCCGAAACAAGCCATTTATCCACCCTGCCTTCTGTTCTTTCCTCTTCCATAAACTGAGAGGTTGGAGACCAGGAGTTTTTAGCTGGGGACCGACATTGTGTGGGTTTGTCTGAGTACATCTGTCTAGATCAGGCCTTCTCAGACTTGGCAGTGTTGATGTTTTAGCCTGGATCATTCTTTCTTGTGGGGGCCTGTCCTGGGCATTGTAGGATGTTTAACAACATCCGTGGCCTCTACCCACTAGATGCCAGTAGCGCCCCCTCCCTGTTGTAAGAGAAAAGTAATGTCTCCAAACATTGCCAAATGTGCCCTGGGGGTTCAGAAACACTGTAGAAGAGGGGCGCCTGGCTGGCTGGGTTGGTTAGGCCTCCGACCCTTGATTTTGGCTCAGGTCATGATCTCAGGGTCATGAGATTGAGTGGGGCTACGCACTGGGTGAGGAGCCTGCTTAAGATTCTCTCTCTCTCCATCCAAAGAAAAGAAAAGAGGAACATTGTAGAAGAGCTGCAGGAAAGCCCTAGGCTAAACCGACAAGTTCATCGGTGCCCCCTCCTGTACGATGAGGGGGAGGTGGGGCTGCCCTGTGTAGGGTGAAATGAGGCGATTGGCAGGAAGTGCTCAGCCCTGTCATCTTTCTCATCCCTGACCTTCTGGAATTCTAAAGGGTCAACTGCCCACAGAGGGGCGGGGATGCCCCTTTTAAGAAAGAACCTGAAAAGGCCCATTCTTACCCAAAGTTCTAAGGGAGGAGCACTTCAGGTGCCCTCTTTGAAGCCTTTCTGCCTGCCTCCCCCATCAGCGGCCAGGCTGGGAGGGGCGCAGGAGGGTGGCACGCTGCCATGGACCGTTTGGGAGAGGAAGAGGCAGGACCTCCTCTGGGCCCCGCTCTCTGCGAGCCCTGCCAAGGCCGCCCACACTTACCGCCTCTCTGGGGCCCCTTAGCCCTCGCCTGGCTGGCTGCCCTCCACCCCGGCACCCGTGGACGCAGGCCCCAGCCAGGGGCCTCACCTGTGTCCCCAGGAAAGCCCCGAGGGGAAAACGGGCCAGCACTTGGTGGCAGATGTTGGAAGCCAGTCATCCTGCTTCCCAAGGCAAACCCCGCATCCTTTCTCTCCTCTTCTTTGGCGGCCTTCATTAAGCTCTGCTGTGCGCCCAGCCCTACTGGAGGGGCCCGGAGGGCAGGGGCTGAGCTCCGTGGTGCGCTGAAAAATGTTTCACAGCCAGCCTCTGGGATGGGGTGAGGGGCCCCAGTATGTGGCTCTTACTCATGTCTGTGGTGTCAGCATTCCTACCCTGGCAGGTATCAAGGCACCCATCTGACATTGATGAATGGCGAGTTGGCCCACATCCTTATATGGTGTGTGTCCACCCCCAGATACGATAGCCATAAATAGCCTAGGTTAGATAACAGTAAAATAATTGGGAAGTGATGCAGTTTTAGTGCGTATTTCCCTTTTTAAGAAAATGGTTTTCACTGTAAGTTTGTAAAAATTAGTTTCTAATGATGGCCGAGTTTAACAACCAGTTCAGAAAATTCCTAAAAATTGGGCAGCCCGGGTGGCTCAGCTGTTTAGCGCCGCCTTCAGCCCAGGGCCTGATCCTGGAGACCCAGATTGAGTCACAAGTTGGGCTCCCAGCATGGGGCCTGCTCCTCCCTCTGCCTGTGTCTCTGCCTCTCTCTCTGTCGCTCATGAATGAATAAATAAATACTTAAAAAAAAAAAAGAAAAGAAAATTCCTAAAAATTTAACCACGAGCTCATGAAAGCCATTTGAAGCCAGCTCCAGCTCCCCACTAGTGATCAGATGAGGTCCGAGACCCCGAGATCACACCAGCTAACTAGGGAAGACAGGCCCACCCAGGGTGGGCAGCCAGCGGTGGAGAACCTGGGGAGGAGCTGACCCTACCCAGGCGTTCAAGGAGGGCTTCCTGGAGGAGGTGGTGTCACACAGAAATCTGAGGGAAGAGGATCCCAGCTAGGGGTGAGAGTGTACCAGGCTGAAGGGAGTGCTGGCAAAAGACCAGGAGAGGAGAAAGTGCTTGGCGTGCACCAGAAACCAAAGCAAGAGGCCCAGTCCTGATGAGTGGAAGGCTGGGCTCCTGTGCAGGGTCTTCTGTTGACACCTCTGTCCCTTGGGGCAAGTCTCCTCCCTTCTCCAGGCATCTTCCTTCTGTCGGACTGAGGCCTTGAGCCAGATGGCCGCCAGGCCTGTTGGCTGTCTAGAGCCCCCAGGGTCTGCGGAGGGGCCTGCGGCGGGAGGCGGGTGGAGGCAGCCCACATCCTGCCCTCTGCAGCCAAGTGTTCACCTCGCTTCCCTTCTCCCTTCTAGCCAGCTCCCCCAGGTGATGCCCGAAACTCCTGGTTTGGCTGCAGAAAGTAGCTCTAATTACAGTTATTTAGAGAGCAGTGTGCTGCGTCTCCTAATTACCAAGCCGCGCAACCCCAATTACATGTCTAAGGAAGCGTCTCGGGAGCCCCTTTCCCGGGGCCAGCCTGCCAGCTGCAGCCCCGGGCCAACCAGAAATGGGGGGGCAGGCTGGCAGCTGCTGCCGGACCTCTCTCCATAGCTCCCTTCGTGCCAGACCACGCAGGAAACGCTGGTTCCGAGGCCAGCCCTGCGGCAGGGGAAGTGCCCCCCAAAGAGCAGGGCTTGAGACCCCGAAGGGCCAGAGGCAGGAGGCCGCCATGCGCAGCAGGTGCGCTGGCCCCGGCCACCCCACACGTCAGAGCTTGAGCCCGGGAAAGAGGCTCAACGTTTAGGAAGAGACCCCTCCCCACACCCCCCCCCCAACTAGATGCAGACTCTCTGGCCTCGAGCCATCACCGCCCACTGCAAAACCCCCTCAGGAACAGCCCTCACCCTGCAGAGGGGTCGTGCAGCCCCGGAGCCCAGAGGACCCCAAGACGAAGCCTGTCTTCTCGTTGAGAGCTCCATTTACGAGGAAGAGAAGGCTCCCTTTGTGCAACGCCCGCCGCCAGGTCCCATGTCAACCCCCGGGCTACTGTGCCCTCCGTCCTGGGGGTCTCGATGGGTGCTGCCCCCTTTGGCTGGGGAACCGTGCCTGGCTCCTCAGCCAAACCGGTTTCCAAGAGGACCCTGACCTGCGGCTCCCCAGGGCTTCTCCTGACGCTGGGCTGACAGTTCACAAGTGGCTCCCAGCGTGAGTCCCGAGCATTGCCGCCTCCCGCCTCCCACAGCCCGGCCATCCGGGGCCACCCACACCCACAGCCACACCATGCCCCAACCCAACCCCACGAGCTTCTTCTGCCCCTTTCCATCCAGCCCTCAAAGCCTCAAACTCTAGAACTTCCTTCTCCCAAGGATATTCAGATCCCATCCTCTGCCCCAGGACACCTGGTCCTGCCTGACTCAGGGCACCAGCCTCTGCCACCTAGAACTCTGCAAGGCCCCTGGCTGGTCTCCCCACCGAGTCCCAAGAGGCAGGGGAGCCTGGAAATCAGGTACACGGCTCCATGGGTTCCCCTCCTGGCTCCCCCGCTCACAGCTGGGCTCCGGGCCTCGAGTGAGCTACCTAGCATCTCTGTGCTTCATTTCCTTAGTACTGGCACCTGTCTCCTCGGTGCCTGTGGGCAGGATGGTTCCCGAGGACGTCAGAGTGGCCAGTGGGGGATGGGGACAAGGGGGAATAAAATGAGGCAGAGAGGGACACAGGAGCCAGGTCTCAGGACTTCTGTGTTCGAATGAGGCCCAGGAACTTGCTCCTGAGATGAGTGGAGACCCTTCAGGGTAAAATCTCCTACCAACCTTGGTATCTTAGGTGGTGCCCAAGGGATGTCCTACCTCCTGTCCTACAGAAGCCAAGAGCCTGTCCAAGCGGGGTGTGGCTGCAGCCCCCACGTTGGCTCTAGAACCAGTGAGTGACGGAGCTCTGCATGGCACAGTCTTGCCTCTCTCACCACAGGGCACCGGGACGGGACACACTAACCCCCTGCTGGGGAGGGTGGGCCAGTGGCCGGGGCATGGCCCTGCCGGCAGGGGCCCGGGGGACAGTGGCCTCACATCCACCACCTATAAAGGCCTTTTGCAAACATATTATTAGCTTGTTTAATTCTCGTAACAGCCCCGGGAGCTGGGTGTCACTATCCCATTCGACTACGGGCTCACTGCACAGTGGTCCCCACATACCCACATCCAGGCACCGTCCTTGGAAAGCCCCCCATAAAGGCCACTTGACCCACACTCAATCCTCCAGTTGTCACCAGCTGACTGGCTCCTCCACCCAGGGGACAGACAGGATGGGCGGGGGACGGGAGTCACAGCGGGCACCCCGGAGATGGCGGGGCAGGAGAAGTAGAGGTGGGGACAGAGGAGGCCAGCATGCTGGCAGGTGGCAGGCTTGCAGTACGGAGAGGGGCTGGTGACTCATGGACGACAGAGGAGCATTTCCTCCTGGAGCCGAAACCAGACTGGGAGCGCCAGACAGGGAAGGGCGGGAGGGAGGAGCACACATCCTGCAGGTAAGGGTCCAGGTCAGCATTTCCGGGAGGCACGGCGACCCTCCTGCTGCCTCATGCTGTCGTCAGAGTCCCCCGCCCTGGTGGCTTTACGGTCAGGACCTCCCACCCTGTCCCACTGCCACAGACACCCAGGTTCAGCCACTGTCACCCCTGCTGGGACGACCATAGGAGCTTCAAATCCCCGACATCCTCCCACTTCTGAGGCTCCCATCCTGAGGCCAGGGAAGGCAGGCCTCCTGGGGTCCCCGTCCCCACCCCAGCCGCCCAGCTTCTCAGCTCCTCTTGCTTGCAGGCTCACAGGTGCCCGCTCCTCCAAGCCCTCTGCCTGGAATTCCCTCCCACCCCACACTTTGCCCATTCAGCACCTACTCTTCAGATTCAAGCCGAGTCATCTTCTCCTAGAAGCCTTCCCCCACCCCCCAGCGAAGCCAGACGCCCCCATGATGTGTGCCCTGACCATACGCCCCTCTGGAGCCCTGGCAGGAGCTGCATAGTGTCATGAGGTTTAGTCGTCTGGGCTGTGACAAGTGCCTGCCTCCCCCACCCGGTCAGAACTGGGCCTGGTGTGGTCTCCGTTGTCTGCAGCATGGGGTGCAGGGCCAGGCACTCCCGGAACGGGCCCGAATGAAGGGATGCCCTGTAGTGGGTCCACAGCCCCTCACCGCCCACCCCACCGGGCCCCAGCTCCTCTCGGGGGCCCTTGTCATCTGCAGGCCCTGAGCCTCCTGCTGATTGGGCTCTGTGGTGGGAACTGGGCACTCCGCCCCAGGCCCCAAGATCAAGGCCAGACTCAAGAGCCCTGTAAATTCCTCAGCAGGTGCCAGGGATCGCCTCTGTGACACCACTTGCCATGACCTACCGACTCAGAGGAAGCCAGTCCTCCAGAACCCAGCCCCCCAACAGGAGCAGCCCCAGCTGGAACCAGATGTCCAGAGAGGGTCAGGGCCCAGCCCAAGGTCACACAGCAAGGCTGCCACAGAGCTACGCCAAGAATCCAGGGCGCCGGCTCTGGCTTAGGGTGCTCCCTGCATATAATAAAAGTGACTATTTTTAGGAAGCTAATTAGCAAGTCAAATATGACTCCTGCTAATAATAATACCACCTTTATGCTTTTCAGTCTCTGCATCACCTCATTTGCTCCTGCAACAGCGGGGTAGTGAAGTAGGAGGTGAGCTCATTGGAGAGGTGTGGTCAGGAGAGAGGAAGTACGGGTCCTTGGCCGGTCCCCCCAGCTCCGCTTAGTGATGCTCTCCGCGGCCACGGTGCCCCAGAGGCTCCCCTCGCCAGGGCCTGGCTCCGAGCCTCTCAGGAGAGGTGACCCCCACCCCACCCACCCCGCTGAAGTCAGCCTCTTGTTTGTCCCCCGTTCCCTGCTGGCTGCAGCCCCAAACCTGCCCCCTCCAGCTGCTGGGCTTCAGGTGGCCCCAAGAGAGGGTATCCCCGGAGAGATCTCGTCCCCTGCCAGCCTCCAGCACCTGTACAGGATAGTCCTGGGCAAAGAGGGCCGGGCAGACTCGCCGTACAGCCGGGTGCTCCCCAGCTTGGGACCCCGCTAGGATGGAGGACATTATCCCAGCAGGGGCTGGAGTCCGATCCATCCCCTCATGCCGCAGGCCCACCTCCTCCCCACTCCCTCCTCCTCCTCCGCAGAAGCTTCTAGACATCAGCTGGCCACCAGGCAGGGCCGGGTAGATGCAAGCATGAGGTCAGATCCTCGATTGCTTCCTGTGACCTTCCCGGAGGAAGGAGGAGGAAGGAGGGGCGTCCCACCAGGATGCAGCCGTGCTCTTCTGTCAGGGAAACGGGTCAGGGCAGAGTGTGACGGGGCCCCCCGTTTCTCAGACAGGCCACCGCGGCCTAGGCCGGAGGGCTGTGCCCCTTGCCTCTGGAAAGAGCCTGCGTGGAGCCCCGGGGGGGGGGGGGAGGTGTAGGTGTAGAGGCTGGTTCCCAGGAGTCTTGGCTCCCAGCACAAGGACCCCTTCCCAGACCCAGGCTGGGGGGCCCTGCAGTCGAGAGGGCTTCTCATGGGGGGGCGCTGCAGGGGCTCGCACTGGGGGGCACTGAGACAGGCACAGCAGGTGCAAAGGCCTGGAGGATCGGAGGGGCTGGGCGACCGCCCCTCAGCGGAAGGCCCCTGGCCCGTGCCCCACCTCAGCTGGATAGACTGGCCTGCAGGGGAGAACCCGGACTCCTGGCCCACCACAGGTGGGCACGCACAGGCCCCCAGGTGTGGTGACTGCGCCCTGGGGTCTCTCCACCGGTAAGTCAGGCTAAGGCCCTGGCGCCCTGCCCAGGGAGGGGCTGCTTCCAGGACGGGGACAAAGGCCATCCCGATGAGAAGTGGGCCTCCAGGGGGCCCACAGATGCCCTGGGGGCAAGAGGTGCCTCCCCGTCCCCCCATTACCTGGTGGGGGGCTCCCACCCCGGCTACAGGACAGGGCTCGCCTGGCAGGGGACAGCAGTGATGCTGACACGGCAAGACTAAGGCTGTCCGTGAACAAAGGGCGATGGGAAGGGGGAAGGGGAGCCGCGTGTGCAGGAGTCGTTTCTAAGGTGGCAGCCGGCCTCACCGGCTGCGTGTCCGAGGGAGGAGGCGCGAGACCCGCTTCCCCCGAGTGTGTCCCCGTCACCGGCCCCTGGTGGCCACAGCTCAGGGCGCGCTCCAGCCTTCCTGTGCCCCTGTGCCCCCTGCCCCGATGGAAGAGGGCTCTGACTTCCATCTGAGGGCTGAGAGCAGGGTGTGTTCGGCAGCTCCCGCCCCTTGCCCCTGCGGGCACCCTAGCACCCCTCTGGGCAGGAGAGGGGGTCTCCATTAACAAGGGAGCCCAGAAGGGTCACGCTGAGCCCCAGGGCAGGCTGCGCCCAGGGAGGGGGACGCTATTAGACACCATGGGCCTCGTGGGCCCCCGTCACCGTGAGGGAGGCACCCCGTAGCGGGGCAGGTACCGGAGCCCCGAGGTCGGGCCTGTCACAGCATCAGGGGAGGAGCTGCCAGCAACCAGCGAGGGTTAGGAGCCTCGGGGAAGCTTTTCAGCTGAGTGAGCGACAAACGCTGGCTCAAGTGGAGTTGGTGCCCCACTTTCTGGCACAAGCAGGGCCCGGGACAGAGTGTGCGGCGCCAGCAGAGGCAGCGCAAGGTCAGGGGACAGGTGGCAGCAGGCCCCCCTCCCCATCCTGATCCCGCAGGGGAAAGCAAGGCCCACTAGGTAGGAAGGGAGGCACTGGTGCTGGGCAGGAGTCCCGCCGTCCGGGGGGCGGGGCGGGGGGGCGGGGGCAGCTCCCTAGAGCTCAGCGGAGCACCACGGCCTGCATCACCCCGGTGCTGTGCGGCTCAAGTGCTGGGAGGCAAGCAAGAGGGGATGTGCCCTCCGGAGCCGGGTCCTGGGGCTGCCCCAAGACAGCATCGAGCTTAGACCCAGGCAGGAGGGGCCCGCATCCTGGACCCCACACTCTAGAGGAGCCCACCCCTCCTCTGGCTTCATCCCTGTGAGCGAAGGAGACCTGCCCTCCTCCTGATGCAGGACCCCAAAATCCTCTGCCCCGCAGTCTGCATGGGCCTTTCCCCCAGCCCTGCACCTGGTATGTACACCCTGGGCCTAAGAGGTGGCCTGGACTGTGGATTAAAACGTGGCTGGATGGCCTGGGGCAGCCATGGGTGACACCCACCTTTGGAGTCAGGGGAGGGGCTGAGGCTTGGCTCTCCCCACGCCGCCACATGCCTGCCACTGGGACCCCAGGAGTCCAAGAATTAATGCAACCTGACCTTCCAGGCTATTCTCAAAATACGTTTATCCACGTGGGAGGCTAATTTTGTTAGCTTGATTTATAACTTTTATTTTTTTTTTTTTTTTTTTTTTTTTTTTTTTAAATTTTTTTTTAATTTTTATTTATTTATGATAGTCACACACAGGGAGGGAGAGAGAGAGAGAGAGAGAGAGAGAGAGAGAGAGGCAGAGAGAGAAGCAGGCTCCATGCACCAGGAGCCCGACGTGGGATTCAATCCCGGGTCTCCAGGATCGCGCCCAGGGCCAAAGGCGGGCGCCAAACCGCTGCGCCACCCAGGGATCCCTATAACTTTTAAATATCTAGACGTGTGATGGGCAGCCCGGGGGGCTCAGCAGTTTGGTGCTTCCTTCAGTCCAGAGTGTGATCCTGGAGTCCCAGGATCGAGTCCCACATGAGGCCCCCTGCATGGAGCCTGCTTTCCCCTCTGCCTGTGTCTCTGCCTCTCTCTCTCTCTCTGTGTCTCTCATTAAATAAATAAAATCTTAAAAATAAATAAATAAATATCTAGACATGTCTTACGTGGGCTTCCATTTGTCCTTCTGCCCCGAGCCCCACGACTGTGAGGGGTGGGCCTAACAGAGGTACTCCGTGCAGGTCCCACACCACCACCATGTGCTTCTTCATTCTTGCTCTGAAGCTCATGGCCTCTTTCCTTCCAGATGCCCTCAAAGGGACATGAACCCCAGATTCCCAGGCAGGACCGTCA
Organism: Canis lupus dingo; assembly: GCF_003254725.2. Taxonomy (NCBI): domain Eukaryota; kingdom Metazoa; phylum Chordata; class Mammalia; order Carnivora; family Canidae; genus Canis; species Canis lupus. The sequence goes on from NC_064272.1 coordinate 37,755,977, forward strand.
ACTCCCTGAAGCAGAGGCCAAGTCCTAAAGCACCACTCCGGTTCATTCCAGAGCTGACTCAGGCCCCGTGTGAGCAGCTGATGGTGGGGGTTGTCCCAGGAGGTTAGTGGCCTGGAGGAAGGAAGTAGAAGTCACTGAGCACCTCCTGTGAGCTGGGTTCTTGAACCATCTCCCCTAATCCTCAGAAACCCTCTGGGGACATTGTCTTTGTTAGCATCCCCTTCCTGCAGATGAGAGGATGAAGGTTCACCTTTGGGGAGCTTACTGACCTTGCCCAAAGTCACACAGGTGCTACGGAGCCTCCCCTCTAAGCGCCAAGCCCACACTCTTTGCACTTGAGCAGGAGAAGAAAAGTGGGGGGCATTCATAGGAGGCTAGGGGCAAGCAGAGTGCAGACCCCTAGGGATCACATCGGGGGAGCCAGGTCTAGCCAGCATGCCCAGACCTGAAGTTCTGATCCCCTTCGGAGCCAATCCCCAGTCCCCAGCGGGGTGCCCTAGGGACTGCGGGGGGGTCCGAGAAGCAGTCCATGGGCCGAGCACCCTTTCAGAGCCTCTCTCGGGCCCCGAGTGCCTCTCACCAGAGGTAGCAGGACTCTTTCATAGGGTCTGTGAGAGCCTCGGGAGGCACAGGCCTCCAGGAAACCAGCACCCAAGATAAGAGGGGAGATGAGAGGTTTCCCCAGCAACGTGGAGCGTCCGGCTGACCATGTGCAGGGGACAGGTGACACCACGACCTGGCCTCTCCACACCTCCGTGTCCGTGCCCTTCATGTCACTACACAGCGTGGCCTTGGGTGAGTCACCGAGCCTCCCACAGCCTCAGCTTCCCCATTTGTCAAGAATGACAAACAACAACGTCCTCTCGGTGAGGCCCTTTCACCCCAGGTGAATAATAATGCTCCAGGCTTGGCCCCTGCTCGTCGTGTGCGTGTGTACGTGCGTGTGTGCGTGTGTGTGCATGTGGGTGTGCGTGTGTGTACGTGTGTGTGTATGTGTGTGTAGGGGGGAGGGATATACAACAAAAGTTAGTTCTTTTTCTCCAAAATGAAGAGGCAATTCCGATTTTCAGAAAAGAGGAAGTGGACGATTCCTGAGAACCTTTAGCCGGAGGGGAAGCCGGCCCTGGGGAGAGCCGGGCTCTGCCCGTTGAGCAGTGAGGCCAGGTGTGCGCGTGAAGGGAGAGGGGCCCGGACATGGACTGTGAAGCCGGCACCTGTCCCCTGAGTTCTCGCCTCCCCCATCCGCTCCCTCCCAGCGTGCCTGGCCCCTGCCCTGGACACGCGTGGGCCCCTGGAGGTCTTCCCAGGCAGGGACAGAGGCGGGCGGAGGGCCTGGCAGGCTGGGCTCCGGGGACGGGCTTCAGGCCCCCTGGTCCCGCTCCCCCCTGGTTCCCCTCATCAGCAGCAGCCCCCCCCCCCCCCGGGCTCCCAGCCTGCGCCCAGGCCGCCCTCCCTGCGGGCCCAGCCTTCTCCCACCGTCTGCTGGCTTGGCCCCCCAAAGCCGTCCTCCAGGGGCCCGCCGGGGCCTGCTCCTGCTTGTTCCAGAAATGTTTTCAAAAGACACCTCCGCTCTCACCGGTTTCCCTTCCGGTCGTCTCACCGCAGCGGGAGTGGCCACGACTTTACCTGAAAAGATGTCACACTTGCCCCACTCCTGCCTCCGGCCCGCCCTCGCTCTGACCCTCTGACCGGATCCCACCCATTCCTCCCCTGCCGGGACCGGGAGGAGGTCATCGCAGCCTTGTCCCCCGGAGGCTCCGGGAAGCTCCTCGCTGACCTTCACCCTGTCTCGCCTGCAGCCCAACCTCCCAACCTCCCGCCCACCCCCTCCGCCGCTGCTGCCCCCAGCTCTTGGCACCAAACCCTCCGCTTGGGTCCTTCCCGCCCTCCAGGAGCCCCCTCGGCCTCACCTCCTGCCCAGCCTGGCAGCTCTTGAAAGGGTTGTCCTTACTCCGGCTCCACGGCCACCCACCTCTCACCGCCCCCGACCCGAGGTCTGACTCCCGTCCGGTGCGCCAAGGTCACCGGCAGCCTCTCCGCTCCTCGTGCCACTTCCCTGCCCGCACCGACTCGCCTCCTCAGGGTCGGTCTCGCTGCTGACCTCTCACCCTGGACCACCCCCCGCCGCTCGGGTCCCGGCCCCCTTGTCCCGATGCCACCTTCACGTGAGCTTCCACCCAGAGCTCTGCCCCGAGCCTTCTCCTCCTTCTCCTCCTCCTCCTCGGGGACAGACGTCTCCCACCCCGGCTCATGCTCCTGCCTCCTCCGGGCTTGGGCTCCCCGGCTCCTCTCTGCACCCCAGGCCAGACACCGCCGCTGGCTGCCCCTCAGGATCTCCCTGAACCTGCCCTCCCCTGCGCCCCTTCCCCTCGTCGGCCCAGATGCTGAAACCAAGCACACCTTTCACTTTCTCCCACCAGATCTCAACGAGGCATCCCGTGCCTTCTGTGCTCTGTGAACACCCACAGATGCACCCACCACCCCCAGCCCAGGGCTCTCCCCAGGGCCCACTCTGCGATCCACTTGACGTCTGAGAAACACGACGAGCGTCCCAGCTCCGGCTCCTCTGCCTGGAATGTCCTCCCCGTGTACGTGCAAGGCTCACCCCTCGGCCGCCTTTATGCCTTCATTCAAACGTCACCTTCTTGGTGAGGCTTGACCTGACCGTGCCATCTAAACCTTCCCGAAGCTTCCTTGACCAGGACTGCCAGCCACCCTTACCTTTATTGTATGTTTTCCACGCTTCTAACGGACTACGTCATTTACATAGGATTACATATATTTTTAAAGATTTTATTTATTTATTCATGAGAGACACAGCGAGAGAGGCAGAGACACAGGCAGAGGGAGAAGCAGGCTCCCTGCGGGGAGCCCGATGCGGGACTCGAACCCCAGCCCGGGATCAGGCCCTGAGCCAAGCGCAGCCATGGTTTTGCTACGTGAGTGAATGAATGGTGGGATCTCGGGCTCCTCCCCTTCCGCAGCATCCACACCCCACACATCACCAGGTCTCCTTTCCACCTCCCTAAAATTAGGCCTTCAAATCTGCACCTGAGTCCTCATCCTATAGCCACTGCTTCACCCCCAGGCCCTATGGCTCTGGTGTCTGGGCTGCTTCGGACTCTCCCTTGCCCCCCGCCGGCCCCCGCCAGGCCGCCACCCCGAGAGGCAGGACCAGGAGCCAGACTGACTGGGTGCTTCCCCTGGCTCTGCCAGCTACTGGCTGTGTGACTTCGGGCAGGTTCCCTAACCTCCCTGTGCTCTATTCCCCCGTTCGTGAAACAGGGATGATGATAACAGCACCTCTGTCGTGGTGTTCGGAGTTGTTGAGAGGTTGAATGAGACAAGGTGGTGAAAGCATATTATAAACGCGGGCTGCTGCTTTGCGGTCGCCAAACCTGCTCACCAGACAAGGCAGAGCAGAACCTGCTGAAGCCTGTCCCTGGGCTCCTGGTGGTTTTCGGTTTCTTCTCTGAAGGATGGGGACCCTCTCCTTCTGATGTGGTCGCCCTGTGACCCGCCGGCATTGTCCCTTCATTCCGATCTCTCTCTCTGGCTGAATTCCCCAGGCCTCCTGAGCTGTCAGGCCGCGCCCTGCCCCCGCCCAGGCTCGGGCCACCCTCTCTACCCTTCGCTGACTTGTACTTGCCTTTTCACTGGACAAAAATTCCGGAGCTTTTATCGCACCCTCGTACACAGAGAGCTTCCACATTCTTCTTACAGCTGCGTGGTGGCCCATGGACACGCCACAGTCCCGCCCGGCCGCGCCCACCCAGGCGCAGGTGCTCCGAGCAGCGCTGCCCGGAGGCTCTGTGCACCGTCCCAAGCACGTAGGCGTGTCTGGAGGACAAAACCCCAAAGGTGGGGTCGCCCGACCAGAGGTGACCAGCGAGGTACGGGCTGCCTTCCTGCTGCGCCTGCGTGCCCCGGCCCAGGAGAGCCCAGCTCGGGGTGCAGAGCCCGGGGCTGCTCGCAAGTAGGGCCCGAGGGCGACCTGCCGCTGTATGCACAGGCCCTGGGGACCCAGCGGGGAGCACTGGGATGCCCCCCGGCCTCTCCAAGGACACTCTGAGGCTTCATGCCCGCCAGGGGCAGGAGTACGGACTCCCGCCCTCCTGGGTCTCCTCTCCTGGCCGCTGCCTCTGAGCTGCCCATCGGCACCTGCAGCATCGGCACTGTGGGTCCCGCTGGAGGGAGAGCGGGCTCGGCCAGCGAGCAGCTGCAGGGCCACTTCCTAGCTGGGCCTTGGCCGTCACACCGGCCCCCGAAAGGCGGACTGACCGAGCTCGGCGACACTGTGGTGGGGGCGCACCCCCCCCAGTGCCGAGGGCTCCCGTGGGCCGCGTCCCGCCAGCCGCTCGAAGCCAGAGCCCAGTCGGTGGCCATCTGCCATGGAGTGGGGGTGCCTGTGCCGGCTCCTCCCGGGAGGCCTCCTGGCACAGAGCGGAGGGGCTCAGGGGTGCCTGGCTGGGGCCTCAGGGTCCTGTCGGAGCCTCCCTATTCGCCCTCGTGTCCCCCCACATCCACTCTGCCCCAGTCGGTCATGTGGAAACACCCGAGCTCCCCGCCGAGGTCATTCTGGTTCCCACCGCCGCACCCCTGACCTGGCAGTTGCCCTTGGCCCCGTCTTTGCCCAGCTGACGTCTACTTTTCCACACAGAATCCAAGAATCACTTTGGTGTTAATGCCCCCCACCCTGGGTTCACTGCTGTCAGGACTCTGGCCCCCACTGGCCGGCCGGTCCCAAGGGCTCCAGTGAGGTCCTCACAGTACCCCCAGCCTGGGCAGCTAGGCCCTCCAGGGGAGTTTTAGCCATGACGAGCACTTGGCCTCGCCGAAATCCCCCACCTGACCGTGCCACAACCCCAGGGCAGCCCCAAGGGAACACCAGTCCTCCAAAGGCCGTTTGCTAAAGATCTAGAAATTGCCCCCAAAGCCCCACGGGAGCTCCATGATGGGGAAGTGAGGCCTTCGGGAAGCCAGGGTAGCAGGCGGCGCTTCCAGGACATCATCTTCTGGACTTTCCCAGACCCCCATGACTCGAGTTTCTCCGCAGCATGGGGGCTGCCACGGAAAGAGATCAAAAGATAACACCAGACTGAGCAAGCCGGGCCTGAGATGAAGAGATGAGGGGGTGTAGGGCGAGGGAGACCAGCAGGCAGGATGGGCGTGGGAGCCACAGGGCTCCCTCCCAGCTCCTGGAGCTTCCAGCCCACCCACTTGGGCACCCGGGTCTGGTTGTCCCAGCTGTCTCCATCCCATCCACGCTACCACCACTGCCTTTGCCAGGGCCGAGGGCGCTTCTCCTGCTGTCTGGGAGGACAAGGGGCTGCATCCCCACACACCTCAACACCTGCTCTGGCCAGGAACTTCCCCCGGGGCCCCATGAGTCACAGAGCATGAGGGCAATGGTGAGCTCATCGCAACTTAGTCCTAGAAAGTATGAGCTCATTGAGCAAGCTTTTCCCAAACCTTGCTTTTGAGACCAGCCACCGGAGGTTCCAAGTCATGCGATATGAATGCACACAAGGCCACCAACTCTTCCAGGCCCGTCCTGCTGTAGCTCAGCCCTACTCACAGAGGGTGGGCCCAGCCAGCCTCCAGCCTCCTCCCTCAGGCTGCAGGACCTGGGGGGAAGGGCGAGGACAGGAAGGCAGGCTGAGGGAGGTAGCTCCGACTCCGTGGTGAGTCCCCCCCAACCCTGGGGTCTCAGGGGGCCAGTGGGGCAGAACTGAAACTGGGCAGAGGAAACTGGTCTGGAACAGACCCCAGGGACCTCTAGCACTCATTCTTCACCTACACACCTTGCCCAGGGCCCCTCCCTTGAGCCTGGGAAAGTCTTCGAAGCTTGGCTTCCTCTCGCTCGGGCCCCATTTGCAGTCTCCAGCCCCACGCTCCCCGGGCCTCACCCCAGCCCGTGGGAACTGAAAACACTCTGGTTCCCTCCACCAGGGCTTTCTAGGATGACCTTCGGCAAATCATTCCCCACCCTGAGCCTCAGTGTCCCCACCTGGCCTGGGCTGCCGGCCCACCATCTGGAGATGAAGGCCCGGAACAAAGAACAGGCTTCACGGGCAGAGGGGAGGCAAGGGCAGGACGGAGGCGCCGGGCACCTCGATCATCAGGTGCCCCTCCCCGGGGTCGGTGCTTCCTCCGAAGCCTTCCCGCCGCTCCCTCGCTCGGAGGGCCCCAGGACTCGGCCTTCGCGCCACTCGCCACGAGCGAGCGAGGACCGCTGTCCTGTCTGTGTCCCCTCGGCTCTGCCACAGTGGCCTGAGTCTCTGCCCCTGCCCCTGCCCCCTGCCCCCGGTAGGTGCTCCACAGAACAGGTGTTGAAAGGAGAAGGGCACGGAAAACAATGAGTGGAGCGAGTGGAACCACACGTGGTTGGGGAGGACGTAAGTGGTACCCCCGGGGAAGGCGGTTGGCGGCTCCCCGGAGCCACGCACAGCGTCAGCGGGTGACTTCCCAGCGCCACCCCCGGCGGGCAGACACCCCAAAGGACGGAAAGCACACGTCCGCAGGGGAGCTTGCCCGCCAGCGCCCACACGGCGCCACTCGCGGTGGCCAGCGAGGGCAAAGCAGCCCGGTGCCCGCAGCGCGAGCCGTGCGGAGGGCGAGGCCCGGGGGTGAGCCACGCGCCGTGCGGGTGCACCGTGAGGACGCTTACGAGAAGTGAGAGAACCAGGCTCCTAGCACCTCCGCGACGAGCGCGTTTCCGGGAAATGTCCAGGACGGACAAACCCCTGGAGATAGAGAGTAGATTTGTGGGGGCAGCGCTAAGGGGAGTGACCGCTAAGGGGCAGAGCTCCCCGGGCACGGAGGGTGCCGATGGTCCCAGCACCGTTAGCACCCCGACAAGCTCCAGATCAACGCTTTAAAACGTGATTTTGACCTCAATTAAAACAGGGGCGCCGGGTGGCTCAGCCCGTTAAGCGTCTGCCTTCGGCTCAGGTCATGATCCCGGGGTCCGGGGGTCAAGTTCCTCATTAGGTCCCTGCTCAGCGGGGAGCCTGCTGCTCCCTCTCCCTGTGCCGCTGCCCCTGCTCACACACACTCTCTTTCTCTCTCGCTCTCTCTCTTTCTGTCTGATACATAAAATCTTTTTAAAAATTTAAAAAAAATAAAATAACATAAAATGAAGGCAAACAACCTCCCTACGGATGAGTTGGAAGGCCAAGCTGGTTTGTGTCCGAAAGCACCAGCCATGGCAGCCCTGCAGCTCACCACACCCCTGCCCCGCACTCAGCCCGGGAGGGGTAGGTGGGAGGGGCCTGGAGGCCCAGTGGGCCTTGTAGTGGGATGAAGTGGTCTCCCTGTGCCCCCAGCTTCAGGACAGGTGCCCCACGACAAGGGGGCTCGAGGTGTGGTTACAGTCTGGTCTCTGACACAGGTCCCGCTCGCTCCTCCCAGCCCGCCAGCAGCCCACCGCACCCTCCCACGCAGAGGCCTCTCCTTTGGCGCCCATTCCAGCCCGGTAGGGACGCACAGTTGGGAAGTTCTTCCTTTGGTCTGACTGTAGTATCTGGCTTGGAATCAGCAGGGGGTAGAGGTTTCCACTGAGTCAGTCTGATTCAACGTTACTCAGCTTCAGGCCCCCACAAGGGTCCTCACCCCACAATGTTCACTTCACCATTATGGGGCAGGATGTGGGTTCCCTGCAGCCCCTTAGCAGCTGCTTCCTGAGGTGGTGCTGGTGGGAACCAGTGAAAGGGGAAGGCTGACACCCCCCCACCCACCTGCAGCAGCCCCCCAGGCACCCTTGGGGGATGCGTTGGTGCCACCCTCCCCCGAGCCTCTTGGGACAGGCCAAGCATCAGGAGCGAGTAGGTGGGGTAGGAGAGGCCCTGGTCCACTGGGCCTGCTTCTGCCCCAGGCCTGACCTTTTTCATTTTGCCAGAGTGACCCCATGTGTCTGCTCGCCTCTGCTCTGTACATCCTGCGTCAACCACAAGCCCAGCAAAGCAGAGGAGTTTAATAAGTAGCTACAGAATGAGTGAGCGAGATCAGATGAAAGGCCTGAAACCCCAGTCTGTTAGTTTTTAAGGTTTTATTTTTTTTATTTGAGAGAGAGACAGAGAGGGCACAAGCAGGGGGAGAGGCAGAGGAAGACAGAGAAGCAGACTCCCCACGGAGCAGGGAGCCCGATGTGGGACTCGATTCCAGGACCCTGAGATCATGACCTGAGCTGAAGGCAGATGCTCAACTGATTGGGCCACCTGGGGGCCCCCGAAACCCCAGTTTCTTGAGAACAAAACCTAGATGCATGTTTTTGCTGTGAAGTGTTAATAAATTACGTACCCTCTCTGCCTTTCAGTTCCTTTAATAATAAAATGGAAATGATAACAGTATCGACTTCATAGGGCTGCTGAGAAAATTAGGATAATCATGTAAAACTCCCAGAATACTCTAGGCATACACATCATAGGTGGTATGGGGCCACCACTATAACTGTTCATATTACTGTCCTCATGGTCTTTCCCTTTGAAGCCTAGCCTAGGGTGCTGGCTGACTGATGCCCCTCTCTGGCAAAGAGGGAGGGTGGAGGTAGGTGACACCTCTCAGAAGGACCTCTGTGGGGGGGACACCCGGGTGGCTGAGTGGTTTAGCGCCACCTTTGGCCCAGGGCGTGAACCTGGAGACCCAGGATCGAGCCCCACATCGAGCTCCTTGCATGGAGCCTGCTCCTCCCTCTGCCTGTGTCTCTGCCTCTCTCTGTGTCTCTCATTAATAAATAAATAAAACCTTTAAAAAACAAAAAACAGACCGCTGGGCTCCCCCTGGTCAGTCCCAGGCCCTGGAGGGGCTCTAGCTCCTGCCCCGGCAATGAAAGGTGCCCCCTTCCCCACGGCCAGCCTGGGTGCCTCCTCCACACAGAGCTTGTGCTTAATAGGTGCTCAATAAGTGCGCTGCTCAGGCCAGAGAGAGGCTCTGGGGACCACTTGAGCACAAGACCCCGGGGCAGGTCAAGTCCTTGGTGACTCCGCAGGCTTCCTGCCCGCCCGACTTCCCCCCACCCCCACCCGTGGGATCACTTTGACCCTGGGAGACCAGGGAGGTTAGGCATTCCAGGAAAGCACCCATCCGCCCAGGAAACCCAAGTACCTGGTGGGGCCGCGTCTGGCCTATTGTCCTAAAATGACGGAAGCGAGGCCTCCGTCATCATAGGACCCCCCCCCAGGGACATCCAGCCCCCAGCTCTCCACGGGTGGGGTTCATGTTCAGTCAGCCTTCCTCCCTGGGGCTTCCTATGACCCAGTGTTCTTATGTCTGCAGCTTCCAGGTGGGCCAGAGGACATCTGAGCAGAACTCTGGGGAAGGGGCCTAACGTGGGGCTGGGGCCCCTCCGGGCCAGGGCATCATTAACTCCACGTTGTATCTTTGTGTCTCTATCTCCTCGGCTCACCTTCCAGGGCAGTCTCTCTCTCTGTCTCTCTCTCTCTCTCTCTGTCTGTCTCTCTCTGTCTCTCTCTGTCTCTGCAAGTGACTTGGCCCAGTGATCCCCACTAGATTCCCCAGATACCAGTGGGGCTCCCAGCCCAGACCTTCAAGGCCCCAGTTGTCAGTGCCAGGGAGGCGGGGAGAGCTGAAAATTAAATGAGGGTTTGCCTTGAGCACGTAGACACGCTTCATGCCCCCCCTCAAGTGTGTGGACAGGACCCGAGGATGGAGGGTTTCTGTGGCCAGGTGCTCGTGTGCACAGACAGGCATGCCTGTGTGTGTGTACATGTGCGTGGATCATGTGTGTGGTCCTGCGTGCCTGCGTGTTATACTATACGTGCTTATGCTATGTGAGTAAACATAAGAGAACAAGTCAGGGAGAATGAGGAAGGACACGAAGAGACCAACAGAGAAGGAGTGAGACAGAGACAGAGAAAGGCACAGAGATAGAGGCCCCGCCTTGCCATCTTCCCCAGCAAGGGCTGCTCTCCTTTCACTACAGTGATGGGGATGGGTCTCCAGACAAGGTGAGCAGATAGCAGGTGGAGCTCAGGAAGGGGTGTATCAGGGCTAGGTTGGCAACAGTCCCCCGTCTCCTCATTCACAGCACCAGCCTGGGCCTTTTTTCAAGGTCTGTGGTTTCCTCAAGCTGAAAACTGGGTCTAGGATTCCAAGGATGCCTTCCAGGGTACAGCCAGGAGAGGGGAGCACCTCCAACATGCCTCATAGCCAGAGGTGAATGTCCTAAACCTGACACCTTGTGGTGGCCAATACTCACCCTGAGGACAGCCCCCCTCTACTGGGAAATGAGCACAGTGATAGGAGTAAGAAAACCTCAAAACCTCCCCAGCACCTTTACCTTGGCCAAGAACCATCTAGATCACACCCTCCTCTGCTTCCTTGGGGGCAGGTGTCATGTAAGGGTGGGAAAAGGCAAGAGTCCTGGGTTCTGGGCTGAGCTCTCGTGGGCTGTGCAGCTCGGGGCAGGAAACTCCCCGCCCAGGCGCCAGCCTCCCATCTTCTACTGGGGAGCAGCAATGCCCACGCTGGCACTCTGCCTCCCAGGGCTCTGGTCAGTCTATCAGATGTTGGGGCAAGAGGCAGCTTTGGTAATAGGATTCCCGGAACCCTTTAGGGCAGCTTTAGGAAGGTCCGCCCCGTGAACTCAGCATTTCCCTGAGAGTCAACGTCCCAAAGAGGAAAAAGTAACTTCCGCTGCCCCCACTTCCTGCAGCTGGGACCCTGCTCAGTTCAGACTGAGGAAACCGTCACGGGCCAACAGCGTCACCTGCTCACTCACTCTTGCCACCAGGAAGGCCCTCCACAGAGCGGGGCCCCCAACCCCACTCTTCAGACTCAGAGCAGGATGTGCTCCCAACAGTGATGGTCTGACCTCAGAGTGAGGGGATGAGCCCCAGCAGGACACCAAGCCATGAAGGTCCTGGTGCTGGCCCTGCCTGGCGCTCCAGGCTGTTCCTGTCTCTGGGCATTGGTGGGGAGCCCTGCTGGCCCACCTGCAGCTTTATCAGCAGGCAGGAACCCCAGAACTCAGAGCTGGAAGGCTCCAGGGCTTCCCACAAATCAGAGGTATGGTTGGGCCAAACTGGAGAGATGAGTAGCCCCCGGGGCTCTACACACAGTGTGGACAGCATGGCAATGGCTCTTCCATCGGGGCGGCCCCTCTGTGCGGGCCAGGACAGAGCCAGCCGGAGGACCCACGCACGGCAGGGGGGCTTCCAGCCTGTGCCTGGCCCGCGCTCCAGCTTGTCCTACCGGTCCTTCCCACAGTTTCCCCTTTGCCACAAACCATAGCAGAACTACTTGGTTTTGTGCTTGCTGGTTCCACTGCCTGGAACACCCTCAACATCCCCTCAAGGACGGGAAAGAGGACCGGACGTAGGGTTTGGAGGTCCAGGGCTCGGGGTCCAGACTGCTTGGGAGGGCAGAGCAGTAAGCAGACCCTCTGCAGGCCTGACAGTGGGAGCCCTGAGCTCAGGTCCCCAGGGGTCAGGATGGGACCGAGGCCGAGGAGCCGGGGGTCGGGAGCTGGGGCACACTGTGCAGACAATCTGGGCCGTGGAGGAGCTGGCAGGCGCAGGGCCCGGCTCGGCGCGGGCGGCTGTGGGGGAGGCTGGAACTGCAGCCTATTTTTAGGCTCCTGCTGGATGGAGACACAAGGATGCTCCAGGCTATAGCCCTTGCTCGCTGGGGAAAGACTCAAGTGGCCCCAGTTGCCCCCCGGGAGCTCAAGAGCGTCCTGTTTTGTCCCTAGGGACCAGGGGCTGGGTCCAGGAAGTAGACCAGAAGCATCCCAGCACCCCAGGGAGGCAAATGCCCTTAACAGGTGATTTTCATATCATTTACATGCTGTCCTACTGCCTCATCAGAAGGAACCAGAAGTTCCCCTTCAGGGGACCAGTGGCAGAGAAGAGCTATCACCCAAGTCCACCTCCAGCTGTCCCTTCTGGGTTCTGAGAGGGTCCAGAGAGGATGATACATGCTCTAAAATTGGGAGGGCACAAATGGGCATTTGAGCCCCGTGCTGGAGCTACTGTGCAAGCTCAGGGTAGCAAATGCGTTCTGATTAGTTGGTGATTGTTCCCTGAAGAACAAGGAGTCATTCATTCGTCGCTCATTCCACAAATAATTATTAAGCACCTACTATGCAGAGAGAGGGGGGCCTGGGTGGCTCAGTCGGTTAAGCGTCTGACTCTTGATTTCGGCTCAAATCATGATCTCAGGGTCGTGGAGTCCAGCCCTGCATTCAGCAGGGAGTCTGCTTGAGACTCTCCCTCTCCCTCTTTCCCTCCCACCGCTCGCACTCTCTCAAATAAATAAATCTTTAAAAAAAAAATGGGGGGATCCCTGGGTGGCGCAGCGGTTTGGCGCCTGCCTTTGGCCCAGGGCGTGATCCTGGAGACCCGGGATCGAATCCCACATCGGGCTCCCGGTGCATGGAGCCTGCTTCTGCCTCTGCCTGTGTCTCTGCCTCTCTCTCTCTCTCTCTGTGACTATCATAAATAAAAAAAAATTAAAAAAAAAAGACAACATTCCCTGTCCTCACAGAGCACATACTCTAAAGCACTGCTGCCCAGTAGAAATATCTGTGAGCCACACTGAACATTTTCAGTTTTCCCAGAGTCACAATCAGTAGAAGTCAAGAGGAACTGGTGAGGTGAACTTCTACGATATATTTTATTTGACCCAATATATCCAAAACATTTTCGTTTCCCAGTGTAACCAATGTGACAACGTATCAATAACCTTCTTTCCCTATTACGCCTTCGAAATCCATTTACGTCTTTTAGACTTATGACACCTCTCAATTCAGATAAGCCGTAGAGCTTGAAGAATGTGGTTCCAGAGGAAATCATTTCTCTGAGCTCAGAAGCAAGAAATGCCCCCCTTGGTTAGTTATGTCTGCTCTGGGCGTGAGTCAGCCCCCTGAGTGGGGTAGGCTGCAGGCTGCGTCAGCCAGCACGCTTGGGGCGTGTGTCCACCCCAGCCTAAGCCCTCTGAGCCCATTCAGCCCAATCTGAATGAAGCACCAGAGAGGGAGCCCAGGACTTCGGGACTTTTTCAGGTGCTGACTCGGCCATCCTGGCATGGGCGCCATCCTACAGGGAGGCCCCCGCATGCAACAGGACAGTGCTCCCGGGTGTGGTTCTGTGCTCTTTCCTCTCTTGTGGGCTGGTCTGTGGCCACTGGGGATCTTGGGAATGTAGTGTTGTTTTTGTTTTGTTTTTCCAAGGACGACTCGTCCCAGAGTTGACCAATATCAACATAAAAGTGTTTTCCTGAGCCTGAGTGAACTATTTCAGCCTCATTCCACCGACCCACACCCACAGACCTCCTGGCCGGAACCCCGACGGGGAGGGCCCAGCCCAGACGCTCCACTTGCTTTTCCAGACAACGAGAGGCTAAAATTGGGCCACAGAGGCAGCTGGAAATGGCTGGGGATGGGAGAGGGGGTGAGCTTGGGAAGAGGCAGGCAGGGATGACACGTGGGCACTGGGGGCCCCCATCCGGCCCCCAGCATCCTCACCAGCACTATAGTCATCATCACCCTCCTCTTGCTCGAACTCCTTCAGTGGCTCCCTGGTCCCTGCAGGGTGGGGATCTGGGGCCTTCGCTATCTGGGGCCTTCGTTCCCAGGAGCTGCACTGACAGAGCCATTGATTGTACTTTCAGATGCTCTCTCCTCTTTCATCCACGGTTTCAACAGGAATGTGTTGCAGGCACCATTCTCCGTGCTAGAGATGCAGCCACCACCCAAAAAAGATTTTTTTAAGATGTTCTTTATTTATTCATGAGAAACACAGAGAGAGGCAGAGACACAGGCAGAGGGAGAAGCAGGCTCCATGCAGGGAGCCCGACGCGGGACTCGATCCCAGAGCCCAGGAGCCGAAGGCGGACGCTCAACCGCTGAGCCACCCGGGCGCCCCTGGTGCCACCCAAACTGACAGGAGCCTCCCTGTCCTCCCGGAGCTCACACTACTCCAGCCAAGCCCAGGACACTCCAGGCCTCCGCAAATGCCGTTCCCTCTTCCATTCTCCGGTGACCTCCCCACCCCGGGGACTTCTCCTTGTCCCCTAAGGCCCACTCAAGCCACCCTCCCCCGCCACCATGGGCCGGGTACCCCCCCTCCCAGGATCGTCACTGGCACGGTCCCCAGCCAGCCCCACTCCTGCTTCCCCGACCGGGCTTCCAGGGTCCCAGGGGCGGCGGCCGGGCCTTCCTGGGCCAGGACCCCAGGGACGCACCCCCAGCCCGCAGCCCAGGACGGAGCAGGCCGCGGGGTCAGTGGTGCTGGTGGAAGGGACAGTCGAGGACTCGTCTGAAGGATTCCAAGTCGGTCTGCAGTGTCCGCCTGGGGTCACCCTGCTCCTGGCCTTCCAGGGGAGAGACCCACAGGAGCAAAGGTGGGCGGGAGACCGCAGCTGAGCATCGAGAAGGCAGGGGTGTGCGGGGCTGTCCACGGCAGGTCAGGGACCCGGCCCCAGAGACACTAGAAGGCAGAGGCCTCCCCCAGGGGAGACGGGACCCCAGGGTAAGCCTCAGGGGCCCCTCCAGTTATGAAGGGGTCTCCGTTCCCTCTAGCTGCCCCCACGGAGCGGAGCCTTGGTCTTCAACAGCACACACATCCTCCCCTCGGGGCGGCAGGGGGTGACGCACAAGACAGAAGGCAGCGCAGGCCTGGCTGGCGCCCCAAGGGGCCGATGTTGGGGTGTCAGGTGGCCCTCGGCGCCTGCAGGCCCAGCCAGACGGCCCACGCGGCCCCGCCGTGCAGGGCCCACGTGCTCCTCGGCCACAGGGGAGCACAGGCCAGGGGTCCTGTGCCCGGCCTGCCCGCCCGCCGCTCATTTACGTGGGATTTACATGCGCTCGGTTCATGCCTCCCGCCACAGCTTCCTCCTGCCCAGCCCTGCTGCTGCCTCTGCAGAGGCAAAGGAGCGTCTTCTGTCCCTCGAGTCTTCTCCCAAAGGCCCATCTGGGTACCGAGAGCACCCCGACTGGAAAAAGGGAGCCTGCTAAAGTCCAGAGAGAGCAGGGACCTCACTGGAGGTCACCCAGCCATGCAGGTGGGGCCGGGGCTGGAGCCCCCCACCCCTCCTAGCTGCTCCTGAAACCCACCCTTTGTCCCCCTCCCCACCACGGGCTGGGTGGGCCCCCGAGGAGGTAGACAAGGCCATGAGTAGGCCCTGAGTTCCCTCCAAGACAAAGCAAATTGGTCTTAGAACCCAGAACTGTGGAGGAAGGGGCCCCACAGAAGCCCTGACCCAGCCCCTTCTTACAAACAAGAATGAGTCTCAGGGAAGGCAAGGCCCGCCCAGGATCATGAGGGCGACTGGGGACCCACGTCCTGCCCCCAGCCCAGAGCACTTACAGGCCCCCCAGATGCCCAGGCTCCTGGCCCCACGCACCTGCTGTTGCCTTGGTCAATCTGGAAAGGCTGGATGTGGGGGGGAAAGAACCAGGCAGGGTCGTGGGGGGCTGACCCAGGAAAGCACAGGGCAGACGGACAGGGAGGGGGTGCCATGGGGGGGGTGATTCGAGTTCTGTGGGTGTCCTCCAGAGCCGCCCAGAAGCTGGGCTCAGACTCAGACGGGGGACCTGTCCCAAATCTCCCACACACCCCAGAAGGCCCCGTCCCTACCGCCAGGGGCAGGCCAGAAAAGAACAAAGAGAGGAAAGGCCCCGGGGGAGGGCAAGGTTCCTTCCTCTGCATTCCCTGGGGCCTTAGTCTGCCCACCCCCTCCCAACAGCCTCCGAACCCCTCCCTGCCTCCCACGGAAGGAGCCCCAGGAGCCCCAGGGCTTCTAAGGCGCAGACCCCAGCCCAGCCCTCCTCACTGCCCTAGGGGCTGAAAAGCCAAACTCTGAGGCTAGGGCACAAATTTTGCGTCCTGCCCGCCAGTTGCCCCTTGCTCGCCAGCCACCCCCCTGCATGCAGCCTTCACCCCCACTCCTGCCCTGTACCCCATCCCCACTCAAGCCCTCTTGCACACACACTGCCATCACCACCATTTAATCCACCCCCCACCCGATGCCCCCCGCCCCCCCCCCCCCCCCCCCCCCCCCGCCCTCTCCTCCCTGCAAGGCTGCCAGGCCAGGCCTCTCTGGAAAGTGGAAGGAGGAGCCTGGGGGGATGGGTGCAGGGGGAGAGAGGGCCAGCTCCTGAGGTGTGAGGAGCGGGGTGGGATGCGGAAGCTGCCTGGGCTCCGGCCCCGCAGCTTGGCAGGCAGTGCACTGCTCAGGAGATGGGGGTTCGGATCCCATCAGCCAGGAGCTCCACGGAGTGCTTCCGGGGCTCCAAGGACAGAGGCAGTTAAGTGTGTGTGACGCCTGCACAGGCAGGAGGTTCTGAGCCATAAACAGGACAGGCCCCCCCCAGCCCTCAACCCCTCCCCACCAACCAGCAGGGCTTTGCAGGCAAGGAGCAGACACGGGTAAATAAATAGCTGGTTTATTAGTAATATGTTACATTATTAAAGTGCATTGAGAAGAGATGCAGGGGCCCAAGCTGGAAGGCCGCCGGCCCCAGGCCCCGCCCTGGGCTGGCCAGACACAGCCAGAGAGGGGCCCGCTCTCTGCCGAGATCCACCGACAGGGCTGGGGGCAGAGCCGCGCACCTGGAGAGCTTGGCCCAGGCTGTCCCCACCGGAATTCACAGTTTAGCCTAAGTTATAACATGTCCTGAGCTGAAGGTGGGAGACTAGGAGCATGGAAGCGCAGCCCCTGGGGAAGGGGGCTGAGGGGAGGGGAGAGGACCCCCCGCCCCCCAACCCCCAATGCCAAGGGCAGAGTCTTGGAACCCCCCCCTGAGGACCCGGCTCCTCCTTCTACATGGACGTGGTGAACCCAGGGCTCAGTTTCTCCTTCTTCCTCCCCTGTCTCCCTCACCCTACCCCCTCTCATAGCTGCCCCCACAGCGGGGACTGGGGCGTGTTCCCTCAGACTGGGATCCCAGGGCAGAGCCAGCTCATGCCACTCTCCGCGAACCCATGCCTACCCCTAGACTCTCACCCCGTCCCCGGAGCCTCGACTGGGACCCCCCTCCCCAGCCCATTTCTCCCCCAGTCCCTCCCTGCCCCACCCCACCCCCAGCCTGTAGTTTTGGTATTTTCATACAGATGCAGTCAGAATTAGCTATACATGAAATAAGCCTAACATAAAAATAGAGCTTTTTCCGTCCTTCCGTCCGGAAAGCAAACATCCTTCAATAAACATGCAAGGCCGCTGCCTGGTGGGACCCAGGGCTGGTGAGGACGCCACGGAGGCAGCCCTGGGCTCGCCGCGCCAGGAGCAGGAGCAGGGGCAGCTGGGGTGGAGGGGCCGGAAGGGCTCCAGCCTCGGCCCCCAGGTCCGGAGCCAGGGTCCCAGCTTCCCTTCCCGAACCCCGCTCTCCGCCCCGTGGGCTCTTGAGGACGTCACCGCGTTTGGCCAAGTTTGAGGAGGAGCGTTGGAAAAGTGGTCTCCAGAAGCTAAAGTCCGAGGTCACCCATGCCCCAACTTCGCGGCCCCCACGGCCCGTGCCCCACGCGGGCCTGGCAGCCGCCCGCGGCTGGCCATCTCCAGGCCTGGGTCCTCCATCGGGCCGAGCTTCCCCAGGAACCCGCGCCACGCCCAGCCCCGGGGCCCTAGTGGACCAGCAGGCCGAGAGCCAGCGTGGGCAGGATGCACAGCCAGAGGGAGGCAGCCAGGGCCCGGGCGTGGCCCAGCAGGTGCTCGGCGGTGGCGCCATCCTCGGGCAGCAGCTCCCAGTGCTGAGCCTCGTGGAAGTAGGAGCCCTCCTGGGCCTCGCAGTGGTAGTGGCCGTACTGGCGCGCCGTGAGGTTCTCGATGAACAGGATACAGTTGGGGCTCTGGTGGCCCGGCTCGCAGGTCTGCTCCACGTTCTCCTGGTGGCGCCAGGAGTAGGTGGCGTGACGGGACTCCATGGGGCAACTCAGGTAGTAGCGAGAGTTCTGAGCCAGGGAAACCTTCTGCAGTGGGGCCTTGTCTGGAGAGGAATGGGGGAGGCAGCCATGAGGGGGGCCGAGGGCTCCCGAGGCGGGCTGTGCTCTCCCCTGCTGGCCAGGCCTCTGGGCCCAAGGCTTCTAAAGGCACACGGTGCCCACCGTCCTCCCCACTCCCCCCACCCGGCCTCCCTCCCCGTTCCCGTCCCTCCCTACAACCGCCCCATATGACACCCCTCCAGCCCCAGCGGGACTGGCCTGCCCCATCTGCCCAGGGCCCCCAGGACCAGGCCATGTCTCCGTGAGATGCGGCTGTACCACCCCAGGGGACTGGGGCCCCAGCAGGGCCAGATCGGGTACCTGGTTTGGGGTTGGGGCATTCTTTGTGTGGCTCGGCTGGATGAATGGACTGCAGCATTGACCTGGAGCTGGAAGGGGCGAGAAGGTAAGCGGACAGGAGCCCACGGGTCTTGCCCCTTCCCTGCCCTCACCCCCTGCCACGATCAGCAGCAGTCTGCCCCCAGAGGACCCCCTGCAGCCCACCTCCAGCACCCCCACTCCTGTGTGCACCCCCACCCCCCAGGGCCGAGGGATCCGGGCCAACGTACGCTTGGGAGCTGTAGATGGAGACACAGCGGCCCTGGTCCCAGCCGCAGTAGGGGTCTCGGGCCATGAGGCAGCCGTGGCAGCCCCCGCCGTAGACCTCACACAGGTCCAGGGGCACCTGGCTCACCTCCCACTGGGAGCTCACATACAGCTTCCGCTGGAAGGAGAGCAGGACTGCGGTCAGGCACGGCCCCCCCCAACACCAGCTAAGTCACCAGGCCAGCCCTGCCTCGGCTGGCCCTGGGGACAGGGACGTGGGGAGGCTCACCCGCTCGGCGTCCAGCGACATGGCCTGGATGGCAGCCGGGTGGTGAAAGGGCTGGATCTCCATGATGTTGAAGACCAGGCTGCGCTCCCGCTCCCCGGACTCCACCACCTTGTGGATGGTGCCCCTGTCTGGAGGCGAGGGGCAGAGGGTCAGCGGGCCAGCGCGGGGGCTCCATCACCTCCCTCCAGATGTGGAGGAGGAGGCTGGGGGGCATGGCTCGGGCCGGGGGTGCGCGAGGAGGGCACGACTGGAGAGGGGCGCGGGAGCCTGGGAGAGACCCTGTGGCCGGAGGCCGGGCCGCAGGCGCTGGAGGAGGCCGCAGGGGCAGCCAGGCCCGGGGCACAGAAGCGGTCCTCAGGGCCGTGCTCCACGCTCTCAAGAGGCGGCTGCTACCTCCCTGATTCGGGACGAGGAAATGAGGCTGAGAAAGGCCGAGCCACTTGCTCAAGGTCACACAGCCGGTGCCTGGAACCCGGAGACGTCAGATCCCCACCCCTCAGCTCCTACGATTCCCCTGCTTCCTGGACTCTTCGGGGGATGTTTGCCTTAAATAAACTTTGCATTTTGGAATATTTTTAGCTTTACAGAAAAGTCACAAAGACAGTACATAGTTCCCGAACACCCTTCACCCAGTTTCCCCCAACGTTACTACCTTATATAACTGTGGCACATTTGTCACAATGGGGCAATTGACACTGGGACGTTACTCTTACCTCAACTATAGACTTTATTTGGGTTTCTTGGGTTTTTCCACTAAAGTCCTTTGTCTGTTCCAGGATCCAATCCAGGACTCCGTATTGCATTTAATCTTACGGGATTTTTAAAGTTTTATAAAAATGTTTGATTGGAAAAGGACCGTAGATGCCACATAGAGATTCCCAAGGTCAGAACCAGGCTGCCTGCCTCCAAGGCCGTGCTGCCTCCATTCCTACCTGTCGGGGACTAATGGGCATTCTGACCTCCGGGTCCTCCCATTCCCACCTCCCCTGCTGTCCCAGTTTCTAGAATAGCTTACCTCCCTCTCCCTCCCTCCCGATTTCCCAGGGCATCACTTGCCCCAAAAAAGCAATCAGATGATCACCCACCTAGGACGCTCCTCTCTGTGTCTATGATCCCCCTCTCCGGGCTCCGAGATGTGACCAGATGCTCCTTTGTCCTGACAAGCCCCCACCCTGGCCGCTGCCTTCACACCCCCACGCGTACACATTGCCCTCCGCCTCCTCCACGGCAGCCCGGTGAGCGCCTCCCACAGCTTCTCCCAGGTGTGAGACCTCCCACTCTCTGCAGTGGGCTCAGAAAGTTCTATTTCCTATCTGGCCCCGATCCTCCCTGCCGCAGGCTCCAGGATGCTAACTCTCCCACGGCCCTCACGGATAAACGAGGACAACTGCCTCATCGTTCAAGTGCGCTCGCCTCCCCGGGGCTGCAGGAGGGGAGCCCACAGCCCCACCCAGCTTTCCTTGTCCCGGCTCCAGCTCCCACTCCTGTCCTCTGTGACCCTCCCTCTCCTGCACCCCAATGCCCTGCTATCTATCCCCCTGGCTGACCACAGCTAGGCCAGCCACTGCTGAGCGGAGCCAGGGCAGGGGACCACGGGTGCAGCCAGGATGAACAGGGGAGTAAAGAATTGGGGTCTCAGGACCCAGGAGCCAGGCCCCTTGGGGAATTCCTCTTCCCTAGGCTTCCGGGAGTCAACCAACCACTAAGGTCATTCGGGCCCTGAGACAGCCACAAGGTGAAGCAATAGCAGGAAGCCCCGTGGCAGGGGAGGTATTGAGGGTGAGCGCCTGAGGCTCTGACTGTGGGGCCCCAGAGGCTCTAGGCTCCCGGGGAGACACTGTCCCGGGTGGCACCACCACCCAGTCTCAAGGAAGGCCCGTGGCCCCGCCAATACTGATCTCCATGCCTGCTCCCAGGAGCCCCTTTGCCCACAGCCTGGAACCAAGAAGCTGCCAAAAACTCAGCTCAGGCCTGGCTCGTCCCCAGCTGGTGGCTTCCCAGAACACAGGGGTATCTCCCAGGGCATTCCCCCCGGCTTCCGGGCTCAGCAAACTCTGACTGCCACGGGTCCTCTGCGAGACTCTGCAAAGGCTCTGCTGTCTGGAAGTCCTCACGTCTCACTTCTTGGCATCCCGCATCAAACATTTCCCCTCGCCTGCACAGTCTCAAAGACAAGGCGAGAGCCCGATTTCCTCATTCTGCCCGGCAAAGGCCCCCAGGATACCAGTGACCAGGTCCTTCCTCCTGACTTTGCATTTTTCTTCCTACCCTCTTCCCTGGGTCAGAGGTAGGGACCAAAGCTACACCCAGCTTTGCTCAGACTTGCTCCATTTCTGCCTCTGAATCCTCACGCCTGCTCTTCTCCCATCCTAGGATAACCGCTCCCCTTCCCTCTACCCCCACCTCCTCCAAGAAGCCCTCCCTGCCTGACTCTTCCACAGCTGCACATACGAACCCCTGGCAGGTCTTGGTCACCAATTCTTCCTTCCAAGTATAAAGATCCAATCAGATGTTAGTCATATTACCATGTGTGTTTTTACAAAGCAGGCCAGAAGGTCGCGGGGTAGCCCCTCACCTGTGGTTAGGTAAAGCACGTGGAAGGTCTCCCCGCTGCTGGCCTGCATGCGGTGGACAACCACTTTCTGGTAGTGGTACTTCGAGTGGAACAGGGGCGTCTTCAGAGGCCCCATGGGCTCCACCCTCTGTGCCACCTCGGGGTGACTGTCAGCCACCTGGAAGGTCTCCGTGGGTATGGGCTGCCGGTCCGGGAGGCACTGGGCAAGGAGGACGGGTCCAGGTTAGTGGTGCGGCTGGGAGGTGGGCCAAAGCCTAGGCCATGGTGGGGGTCAGCTTACCTTGCCCGGCCGAGGGTTGGGAAGGCTCATGTGGTAGCCCTTGAGTGAGGATGTTCGGAAGACCCTGTCAATGTCACCGAGGGAGTACACGCAGACGGCCGAGTAGTTCCTGGGGGGCACAGAGAGCACCTCGGTGGGGGGCCCGGGACCCACCGCCCTCTCTCACCCAGGCCAGCCCAGCACCGGACAGAGGCGCAGCCCAGCACCCTGGTCTGGGAGCCGTGTGGGGACAGGCACTACCCTGGGGGTCAGGCCGGGTGCCCAAGAGTTATCAGGCGCCGGGGAAGACAGGAGGGAGGGAGGGACAGCAGGGTGGAAGGCAGGAGGAGGGGGGAAGGCAGGGGAGAGAGGCAAGTTCAACCAAATTTCTGTCTGCTGTAATCCCAAACCCCAACCTGCGTTCTTCACAGAACCACTCAGTGCAGAGGGCAGCCCCGGGGCTGGAGAAGTCCCAGCGTGTGTTCCAGGGGGTGCTTCTCCCACTTCTCTGGGCACAGCTACAGCATGCTGCTGCCCGAGGAGACCAGACTCCGCTTCCCGCCCCGGCCAGGCTGGATCTGCCCACGCTCAAGCAACAGGACGGGGGCCTGGCCTCCCCACCCTGTCCCCCAGTTCTCCCCACACACACCAACACTCTCGCCTGCCTTGTTTTCAATCAACGAGAGTGATTAAGAAGTGTGAATGATCAGGTGCAGGCAGCGCTTGAGCAGGTGTGATAGCACCCGGCACCCTAAGAGGCCTCGGCACCCCCTCTGAGCACGCGGCTGAGGGACACACGGGCACCGGCACAGCCGTAAGCACGCCCGTGGCACGTGCACACATACCCACGTGCCCAGACTCCAGCATGTCAGCATATTCATCTCCCTGAACGTGGCCATCCCCCCCCCCACAGGCCCAGCAACCGTCCCCGTTCGTGCCCAGCAGGGCCTACACCTTCGGATCCCCACTGGACACGTAACCGATGCCAGCCCAGCCCCAGCCCCAGCAAAGCTCACTCACCAAGGGTTGGAAAAAACACCATAGACTCTAGTGTCCCTCCACTGGCCGTTAGGGTCAGGGAGCAGAAAGACATCCTGCAGCCTGTTGAAGTTCTTATTGGTGGTGACATCGCTGCACACCAGCATGGCTTTCAGGAAGGTGTTCCACTTGGAGACTGACAGCGAACTCTCGCCACCCTGGTCCCCCTGAAAGGAGGGAAGGAGAGGCCCCTCAGCACCTGCCCCGGCTGCCACACAGCCATGGCACCTGCTGCCAGGAATGCCAGCACCCAGGCTCCAGAGGAGGCAGGGAGGCTCCGAAAGGGGCCGGGACCTTCCAGGTGACGAGGCCCAGGTGCCTGTCCTCCCAGGCCAGGTGCTTGGACCCAGCTCCAGCCGCGGGCCTGGCTGATCCAGGGCACAGGGCCAGCAGTAGGGACCTGCAGGTGGAGGGCGCCCGTCCCCAGACAGCAGACCAGCTCAGACACGCATTTGCCCACTCTCACAAATACACACTCACACACATGGCACAGATGCATCCCGGCACCTTCAGACGGCTGAAACACACGTGTAAACACACTTCCACACTCACGAACACATGCCACAGGAGACACACATCTGCACACTACCACGCATGCACAGGTGCCCAGACCCTCTTGTGCACGCACGTTCGCTCCCACAATCCCACACCCAGATTCACGCGCACATGTCACACGCTCCTTCCTGCAAACGTGTGCGACAACTGGCCTAGGTGTGTTTTCACACATTTGCTCACTTCTGCTCAGGTGTGGACATGCACTCTTGTCCACTCAGCCGCCCACTCACCCTGCACAGCTGGGCCACGCGGGACACGTTGAGAGGGGCCTCGGGGTTCTTGTCAGGATTGTCCTCCCGGAAGAAGTAGTAGATCTTGTCATCATAGGCCTGGTCTTGGTGCACGATGGTAGCCTTGATGAACTGGGGGTCTGCCAGAGACACAGGCGAAGGGGTGTGAGGCTGGGAGCCCGCTCAGAGGACCCGCTCCTGTATGCACGCGTGCGCGCACACACACACACAACCCGAACCTCTACCAACAAACCCGGGGCAAACAGACCTAGAATAAAACCCAGAACATCGGGCCAGATAGCCCAAGGGGCCTGAGCCTCTGCATCCCCACCCCACACCTGTTTTGCCCTCTCCTATAAGGATATGGTCGGCCCAAGAGCGATGACTTCATGCCTGGGGACTGGGGGGAGGTCCCCGGGGGCCCCTATGTCGCTTCTGCCTAATTGGCAGCGCCCTAATGAGGAGGGAGGAGGTGTTGCCCCCACATGAGCTCAGCAGAGGGACGCACTGGCTCAGGGGAGCCCACACTGGGTCTGCGGCTGCCCCCTGCCCCCACCCTATTGTCTCCCGTTCCCCTGCCTCTGGCCCCTCAGGCCCCCAGTGTCTTGAGGGCCCAGGGAGCCCCCAGGGAACACGAGGATTCCGCCCACTGCCCTGGGCATGCACACCTCTCCACCCCCTAGCCCAGCTGGAGCCTGACGTACTCTGCATGACGGTATCACTGGTGTACAGCTCAATTTCGCCCTGGATGCGCCGGAACCGGGGGATCTTTCCATTGTATTCCTGCTTCCGGATGGTGGAGTACACTTCATCCCCTGCGCGTGGTGGGAGGGGCACGGGTAAGGGCAGACAGCTCCTGGGGGTCCCTTCTCCGAGCCTGGGCCACCGGACATGAGCTGACCGCCCTCCCCCAGCCCAGGGCAGCCGCCCTACCGTCAAACAGGACCAGTGAGTTCTCATCCGGGCTGAAGGGGGCATAGCCTCTCTTCTCACCAAGAGACTCGACGGTGCCATTCACCTGGGGGAGACCAAGGAGGGTCCAGCAGCCACATGATGCCATGGCCACTGCTCCCAGGAGGCCAGCTTCCCAGCCAGGGTCTACATCCTCCCAGGGACCCTATAAAGGCGAGGCCAGCCTCCGAGTCCCTCCAGCTCCTTCCCTATACAGGGGGCAGAAGCCCACCCAGACACGGCCCATGGGGAGGGCCTTCTCACCAGGCTCCAGCAGCTGGGACGCCGGGCATTGGTGCCGCAGATGAGCAGCCCGTCGCCCTGCTTCTCCAAGAGCGTGATGTAGTTCTCACAGTCCTGCCCGGGAGAAGGGGAAGGAGAGGGTTGGCTGGAGGCCCTGGCAGGCCTAGCACTCGGACCCTCCGTCTTGGGGCAGGAGGCATCAGAAGTCTGAATCCCAGAGGCACCCTTCAAAAGGAGAGCCCAGGGGGGTGCCACTGACCCCAACCCCCCCAACAACAGAGTAAAGGCAGAGAAGCCTTAGAGAATGACCACATCTCCCCATCAGAACTGGGAATCCTGGAGCTCCCAAGGCTGAGCTATGCCTCCTTCCCCAGACTCAGGACTCCTGTCCCTACACCCCCCTACTTCCTCTCCCCCACTCACCCGCTTGTCCAGGCAGGACCCCTTCGTGGAGCCGATGTCCACCTGGGGGAGAGGGGAGAGCATTAATCCACTCCGCCGAGGTGAGATGCCTCTAAGTACCTTCCATGCATCTTGGGGATGAGCTCACTTTATAGATGAGCAGCTAGGGCTCTGAGAGGCTGAGCGATTTACCTGAGATCACACAGGCTGGCCTGCTACCCAGAGCCAAAGCCCAGAGCCAGCCCAGAAATCTTGGAAGAAGGGGGCCATGGGGTTCTGGAGCCCAGCTTCCTGTCCTGCCCACCTTCCTCCTGCAGCAGCACAGTCCACTTGGCCCAGGGGGCTAGCTCTAGGCCTTTCTCAACGTTTCCCCAACACCCGTGCCAATCTGGACTACCGTCAGGGAGCCCTCTCCCAGGGACCATATGTGGGATATAATAGGAGGTGGGCCAGTTTACAAAGGGATGCTGGCTCCCAGGGATTCCCTGAGGCCCCCCTACCAAGGCCAGAGGGGAGACAAGGAGTGAGACTCGGGGCGGGGGGGGGGGGGGGAAGGAGGGAGGGGCCCCGCTCGGTTCCTGGGGCCAGCAGGGGGATCCAGGCAGAGGGGTCCGGGCTCACCGTGCGCATGGAGGCATTCTTGCCCTCGGGGAAGTTGAAGAGATAGACCTTGCCACGTCCACCCACCCACACGGAGGAGCTGCCGGGCTCATGGAAAAGCACCGTGTGAGGCTCCGCCAGGCCGAAGTCAACCCAGTCCCGTCCTGCGCGGCCTGAGGAGGAGGCAATTGGCAGAGATGTTGAGGCGAGGCCCTGGGCAGCAAGAACCTGCCTCCACCCCCCTGGCACTCCAGCACCTGCCTGGCAACTAGCGTTTGCGTCTGGACTGGGGCAGTACGAAGACGCAGAGCCGTGAGTGGGAGAAGCGAAGGGCCCCTGCTGGGGTCCAGCAACCAGCTGTCCTCACCCCAAAGCCATGATCCCTACCCTACAATATGTGTAGCCTCAGGGTGAGGGCAGGATTTAGGGATCCCTGGGGAAAACAGACCTCCCACCATCCCTGCCCAACGCACACGCACGCGCGCGCACAGGCGCACACACTTCAGTCTGCTATTCCCAAGAAGCTAAGGCTTCAGGACTCGACTGGGGCTCCCCGGCTTTGCTCTGTGAGAGTCACCCCTGCCAGGACAGAGGCAGCAGCCACGGCTGCCCCGTTGCAGGGAGTGGGGCCTCTAAGCAGCCCACTCAGAGTCCGGGTTCCCAGGGCTCACTTTGGTCAGAGCCCAACCCCTCCTTTGGGAAGCCCTCTCCAACCCCTCCTGACCCACCCAGGCCAGCTTTCATGGGAGCTAGAAAAGGAATCTGAATATCCGCTCCTCCCCATTTTTACAGATGGGAAAATGGAAGTCTAGAAGGAGGCAGCCCAAGGTCACAGGGTCGGGAGCAGGCGCTGAACGACCACGCACGCCGCAGCCTGGCCTGTTGCGCGCTGCGTCCGGCCTGACCTCCCCAGCAGCTCTGCGACCGGGAGCCCGTCGCAGGGCACAGCCGAGGCCTCGAAGCAGAAGGGCTGACCAGGACAATTTTGCCCAAAAAAGAAACTGTCTGTAGCCACTACCTCCAGGGACAGGATGTCTCATCTCCGGTGACATTGCTGAGGTTGGCCTGGTTGTAGGACTAAATTAGAGATGGGACAGCCTGCGGCTCGGCCCCCTGCAAGCAGCCCCAGCTAGCATCTTCCTGCCCCTGACCAGCTTGGGCTCACCCCAGAAGTCAGCAACCGCTGTTTATTCAGCTGCAGCAAATTCAGCCAGTTTCCCACCAGCGCCGGAGCAGGCCGCAGCCTGGCCCACGCGGAAGAGGGCCGCCGTTCCCTGAGCCTGCCCCGGGTCCTGCCGGTGCTACAGTCAACGGGGCGTCCCTGCGACCCTCTCCTCTTAGGCAACCCCCGCCCCCCCGCCCGCACGGTCAGGTCAGTCCTGGACGTGGGATATTTTCAGTCTTCACCTTGGCTGTGGCCTGGCGCAGGGCCTCTGGGGGACACGCCAGCCCAAGGTCACACGAGAAGGAGGACGGACTGGCTCCTAGAATCGGTTCTCTGCCCGGGCTTCCCCTGGCTCTCCCGGAGCGCTCCACGCACAGCCTGAGCAGCCGGGCTGCACCCTCGCTCACCCTCTCAGCCCCAGCTGTGCAGAGCGATGCTGAGAGCCCAGCTCGGCACTGGGTTGGGGTGCGGGGTGCTGGCCGAGGCTTGGGCACCGCCTGGCTGGCAGGGCTCAGCCCCCAGGCTCCCCCCACCTCTCCAGAGTGCTAGGGTCAGCTGCCCGGCTCCCCTTTCACTGGCAGCCAGCCAGGGATCCAGACAGTCTGTGGCTGCCCCTTTTCCACCCCCAGCCGGCCACGGCCAGGAAAAGCTGCCTGTCTGCATCTGCATCTGGAGATGGGCTGGAGCCTGAGAGCTGAGCCCCCCGAAGCCTACCCCTCAAGCCACACCGGCCTGAGAGGAGAGAAGTGTAAGGCCAACCACAGGTCGGGCGTGGCGGGGGCGGGGGGGGGGCACCAGAGTGGGTCCCGGGGACAGCTCTAGTCTAGGGGTTGCAGTCCTGCCCCGGGGAGTCGGGCCTGACGGGAGATGCACGGCCTGGCCCCGGAGAGCCAGGTGTGAGGGGGAGACCTGGCCCTCCGCTGAAACCCAAGTGACACAGCCACAGCAAAGCGAGCCTCCCCGAATCTCGTGCAGACCTGTCCCTGGTGCAGAACTCAGGGCCGCTCACAAGGTCTTTCTGAGGACACAGAGGGAGGGAGGGTGAGGGCGGCCTGCTGTGGGGTGCGGCGCGAGGGCTAAGACACTGGGCGCAGGACGGCCCTGCACAGACCTGCGAGCCCGAGTCCCACTCCCTCTGAACCCCGGCTGCAGCAGCCAGGGCTGCGTGACGCAGACATTGTTCGCCCCATTCTGCAGAAGAACACACGGGGGCCAGGGAGCACTGCCGCCCTTGGCCCCCAGACTCCCGCCCCCCACTCCGCGCCTGGTGCAGTGTGTGGGTAGGACGGCACCCGCTCAGCCCCAGGACGCAGCCTTGGCCCATTCTCCACCCAGCCCCGGCCTGGCTCCCGAACTGCCCAAGGCCCTCAAAGGGCCTGATTGTGCCGGGGAAGTGTCTGAGCAGCAGCAGCTCGATGAATACATGAAAGAAAGCTTTGTTCAGGTTGTAGGAGCTGGGTGGGGGCTCAGGGGCAGGAGGGCTGCCTGGAAGTGAAGGCAGCACCAAGCCTTCACAGCCAGCACCCGCGGCCCCATGGCACCATCACAGAGAGCTGGGTCAGGGAGGGGGCGGCCTTCAAGGCTCTGCCCAATGCGGGGCAAGGCCAGGCAGAGCGAGGCCAGAGCTTGCCCCTAAAAACAGCCAGCGGGCTGAGCAAGTGTCACATCCTTACGTGCATCTTTTTGCTTCCCAGTGAATCCGAAGGGCTGGGGGAGGTGGATCAAAGCTAGATGGGTCAGGAACAGGCAGGAGGAAAATCCCAGACAGGGGAAAGAGCCGAGCGAAGGTGGGAAGGCTGACTGGACGGTGGGTCCCCAGACCCAGGGGCCCCGAGCACGAGGGGGTGGGAAGGTACAGCAGCACAAGGAGCCTGCCCATCGGCCTGCAGCACTGCCTCACCTCCCTCCTCCGGGCAGGGCTAGGATCCAGAAAGCCTCCCCTCGCTCCTCTGGCATCCCCCCACCTCCCTGCTCTCCCTGCCTGACCAGCTCCCTCTGCTTCCCATCCTGGATATCTAAAAGGAGCACCGTCTGGCACTGT
The DNA here is from genome assembly GCF_003254725.2 of Canis lupus dingo. Classification (NCBI taxonomy): domain Eukaryota; kingdom Metazoa; phylum Chordata; class Mammalia; order Carnivora; family Canidae; genus Canis; species Canis lupus. Next base: position 37,784,810 of record NC_064272.1, read on the forward strand.
GTCTCCCCCCTCGCTCCCCGGCCTGACGCATTAGTGGCTGACTAAGTGGTAGCTAAAAGCTCCCAGAATAACCAGGGGTTCGGGCCAGGGAGGGGGCTAGGTGCACCTGGGCGGGGGGGGGCATGGCCCCAAAGGTGGGCCAGGCACAGGACCCCTGCCCCCACCCCCATGTGATTCTGAGCCAATCCTTGCTCCTTCTGGACCGAGAAAGAGCACACTCAGGCTGCCCTGTACCCACGCCAGACTCCATGGCCCCGAGTCCCCACCCTCCTCGCAGTGGCAGGAGCTGCAAGACCCAGCCTCAGCCAGAGAGGAGGGTCAGGAAGGTGGCCGAGCGTGGGAGGCAAGGTGCCACCGGAAACATTCAGACCTGATCACTCTCACGGCCCACCCTCCCACCACCATCCCAGTGGCCTAATGGCTGGAACAAGTCCGGACTTCCATGGGGTAGGTTTTCTGAAAGCAGGCTGCCGTGGGGGGATATTGTTCCTCCTCTCCTACACTCCGGGTGCTGTCTCTACCTGGTCCCCACTATGCCCACATCCTCACTGCTTACGAAAGAGAGAGGCAGCCCAAAAGGAGGATGGGAGTCGGGGCTGGGACGTAGGGGATGTTGTTGTCCATGAAGGGAGCAACAAGGCACAGGCCCCGTAGCCTGGCCTGGGCAGGGACGGCCTTCTAACCTGACCCACTGACCCGACGGGCCTCGAATGCCAACATCAAGGAGCCCTTTGAAAGTGGGCATTGAGGCAGGCGCTGAGAATGGCAGGAATGTGGACACCAGCAGGGAATGCCTGAGTCGGGCAGCTGGGGAGGCCCGGGCACAGGGCAGGAGCCAGGCCAACCTCGGACTGGGGACCCAGCCACGTCCTCCCACTGGGTACCCCACCCTGCATTCCTACCACGCACACCTGGCTGAGAATGAGGAGGGAGGGCCCGCGTGTGGCCCGGGAATTAGTATGCAGCCTCTCCAGCCTTTGCCACCCATACCCCACGGGTCACGGAAGGGAGAGGATCTGAACAATCACTGAGCTAAGGAGGCAGAGCGGCAGATGAGCTTGCCACTGGCCCAAGGCACAGGGCAAGGAAGGCAGAGGTAGGGGCGGGCCACAGCTCCGGCCCTGCAGGACCACATCCCCCACTGCCTGGAGAGCCTCTTGATTTACAAAATGCTGTGTATTGCTTCTCTCTGCTTCCCCGGGTCACCTCCTGCTCCCCATCCTCCCCTCCCTTGCCCACTGGGTGAAAACCTGCTGGGCCAACGGGGCACATCCTCCCCCCACACCGAGGTCAGCTATGAGTGGGAGCGGGGCGTGCCTCACAGGTGGGCTCAGCCCTGGCTCCTAGAGGCCTGTGCTCCCTTTGGCAGCCAGGTGGCTGCTTGGCTGTGACCAGGGCCTTCCTGGGTGGCTTCCTTCTCTGTGGGCTGAAGGGGCTGATACCTGCTAAGGTCTAGGTTTTCTGATCCAACCGCGGTTCTCAGGACAAATCACAAAACAATCAGCTTTGAGTTCAGGGGTTGTTTGGGGGAAGTGTGGGAGTGTAAGTCCCAGAAAAGCCAGAGATGGCTTTTTGAATGGAGGTAGGGGCAGCAGAAGAAGCCAACATCCCCTTCTGCCTCCATCAACTAGCCTGCCAAATACCCCGGCCACCGTGCAAAGAAGGCAGGAAAACTCGGGCCCCTCTGGGTGGGCAAGGGCTGTGCGCTCTCTGCACCGTGCCACTGCGCTCAGGGGACCAGAAGCCCGGCTGGTGGGAAGCCCTGCTGGGGTGAAGGCTTCCAGGAACCGGGCAGTGTGGACAGCAAGCTGGGGGGGCCCTGGGCTGAGCCAGACTCGGGAGACTTAGGGAAGGAAGGTTGAGCCATGGCCCACGTGGAGCAGCGAGGAGCCTCAAAGGCCAGGGAAGGCAGGAAACCCGGATGGGCCGCATGCCCTGTCCACCTTCTGCCTCTTCTTCAGCCCGGCGGGTTCCAAAAGCCCCAGAGAAAGTCCAAGGTCAACGGGTGGCTCCTTCAAAGGAGAGGATGGGCAGAGAGGCAGGGCCTGCCCTTGGGCCCAGAGCCAGGGGCCGATAAGGGAGCAGGGCAGAGGTGGGGGAGAGGGCAGAGGATGGCTGACCCACCCCGGTACAGGGAGGCAGGCGAGACGGGGAGACCTGAGAGAGGCTCCCCAGCTCAGCCTCAGCCTGGGCCGGGGGAGAGGGGGCAAGGGGAAAGAGCGAGGGCAGCCTGCCAGCACGGCGTGGAGGGAGCGCGGGCAGGGGCCGGGCTGGATCTCGCCAGCAATCAGAGACGCCAAAGGAGGAGAGCGGCGACAATGACACCCCTGCCACCTAACCCTGCACTGCACTTCCGACGTGCCAGGCACCAGTCTAAGCGATTTTTAGATACATTAACTCATTGATCACTGCTGAACTCTTCGAAGGGGGGTTCTTTTATCACCACGTCTCACAGCGAGGGCAGCGAGACACAGGGAACTGGAGCCACTTGCCCAGGGGCGCACAGCTATTAGGTGGGGGAGTGGAGCTGCGCTCCATAGCAGGGCCCTCGGAAGCTTCCAGGCCAGTGCCTCCCACACAAAAGAGAAGACTGGGGCCCAGAGAGGGTGGAGCCTGGTCAGAGGCCTCTGGGCCCATGAGGGTCTGACCTCTATCCACGATGCCCTACAGAGGCCGTGTGTAAGGGAGCACAGGCGCGCGGGCCTGAGGCAAGGGGGTGGGGGGTGGCAGGGATCTGAGGGTCAACCCGCATGACTGACTGGGGAGGTGAGTATCTTGAGATCTCGGTACAAAACAGCAAGGCTGGGGTAGAGCACAGGGCAGGGCAAGATATGCTCGGAGCCCTCCCTTACTATCTGCCCAGCCAGCTTCCTCCCCAGCCGGCACCGGCGAAAACACTCGGCTCCAGCCCCGACTCGGCTCCAGAACCCGCCATGGCTCCCAGCGCCTCTCCCCGCAGGGCCCTCCCCCTCTACCTGGCAGCCAAGGCCCACCTCTGCTCATCTCTGCCACGGCTCTTTCCCTCCTCCTCGCCTTTGCTCATGCTCTCCTTTCCCACGGTTGCCCTCTCCCCTTCCGTCTGTGCACATGATCCTACCTGTCCTTGAACACCTGGCCTCAGCCGCCTGGCTTCGGGAGGTATTCCCGGCTGCTCCAGCCCTCACTGCTCCATCCTCCCTCTGACCTTGCACAATACACCATCTGGCACACACCATCCGCCCTCAGATCGCACTGTCTGGTGGGATTTTGCCTGGACCGTTGGGTCCTGAAGGTGAAGGCCAGGCCTCCTCTCATTCCGTGGGCCCTGGGCCAAGCCAAGGCCAGGGCTGGACAAGTAAGGACACCTCAGATAGCAGGGAGGGGTGGACAGGAGTAGTCGCCAAACTGCTACATCAGCGGAGCAGTCGTCTTGGAACGGGTTCCTGGGCCACCGACAGGGCACTGAGTTATCAGGGTAACATTCCTTCCTCACTAGGCCAGGCCAAAGCCCTGGGCCCAGGAGATAAACAGCACGAGCGGGTCTGCCCTTCGCTCTCACCTGGCCCCTGCTCCCCACCCAGTAAGTCTCCCCCCCGCTGGGCCACCTCACACTGAAATGTCCTGCTCTCACCTCCTGTCGCGGTCCTTGGCTCTACCCCTAGGTTCGGATCTCCCGTGTGCCCTCCCTGGCCCGCAGCAGGCTGACCTCTCCAAGCAGCTCTGTGCTCCCCGAGGGCCAGCCCGGGCCTTCTCCGGGGGCAGGTGCCGCCGCCCTCCGCAGTGAGAGCTGCCCCGAGGCGTTAGCGCAGAGCCCGAGCCCCTGACGGGAAGCAAGGGGTGCAGGAGGCAGGGTAGGATCAGCCTAATCCCAGGGGGCCGTGACGGTTAAACCCAGATTAGCCCAAACCGTGACACAGATCAACCTGCCCTCAAGACCTGACGCCCAGCTGCCCGGAGGAAAAGACCAGAAGAGCCACATGGACCCGGCCCAATCTAAGGCCCCGAGGGAGGCTGGTCAGGGCCGGTGGGCTTCTGGAAGCAGACAGCACTGGGGCAGGAAGAGCCTGGGCTCAGCCGAACTGGCCAAGGAGGAAGGGCTCAGTGAGCCTCAGGCCCGGGGAGGGAGCGGGTAGGCAGACGGGCAGGTAGACAGAGGCCAGTGGCCGGGCCCACAGCAGGCTTGGGGAGAAGACCCAGCCCCGGCCCTCGCTCTGCCTGTGTCCTTGGGTGACCTTGGCCGCCCTCTATCATCTCTGCCCTCAGTTTCCCCATCTACGGAATGTGTGGTTGGCCCAGCTGATCTCTGACGTTTGTCCTCTGATGTCCTAGGCCCTGCTCTATCAGGCCGTGAGGTGGAGTCATCCAAGGCTTTTTGGAGGAAGTGAGACAGAAATGGCAGAAAGGAGAAGGGTGATGAGGGTGCAGGGAGGGATGACGAGCAGGGCAGCAGCACCGAGGCAGGAACACATGGGCGCTGGGGAGTGAGAGGAAAGATGTGTGGGAGAGAAGGTGGGTGCGGAGCCCGGCCACAGGCAGCCCTGGGGAGAGTGGTGGCTCTGTCACTGCACAGTACGTGGAGGGACGGAAGGGCCGCAGGGGACACATCTCCCCGGGAAAGGGGAACGCGTGCTCTCCGACTGCAAGGTCAATAAGGGACCACCGTCCTCCAGGCTCTAGGAGGACCCCTTCCTCCCCAACCCTGGGAGGAAGGAGACCTCTGGGGGCAGACAAGCCTGGCCAAAAAAGGAAACTACGAGAAGGGGAAGCTTTCCGTCCCCAAAGCTACCAACCAGAGCAGAGGAAGTATGGTCAGGCCCTTGTGACATAGCCAGACGCCGTGTGGTAGCTGAAATAAGGGACACAGGGCTGGGGGTGGAGGACAGGACGTCAGCTGGGGCCTCAGCTGTCAACAACAGGGCCACCCACTCCTATCACCACCCCCCTGCAGGCTGCTGGACCCCTTTCCCTGGTCCGAGCCTCAGCTTACCACCTACACGTCAGGGGCCCTGGCCTGGCCCTTCATAAAGAAGGGTGCCCAGTTTTCACTGTTTCTCCTGAGTGCCCAGAATCCCCCCAGGCCCCCCAGCCCAAGGAGTGATCTACCCTCCGCTAAGGAGGTAACCGTGCCTGGAAGGGGAAGCTGACCACAGGAAGGGATCTGCCCCTCCCCGACCAACAGTGCCTGGATGGTGCGGGGCGGGGGGGCGGGGGGAGTCCTCCCATCACGGCGACTCTCAGCCCAGATACAGGAGAACCACAGTCAGGAGTAAGGCAGAAAGCTCCTGGCTCCCCATACGGGAGCTAGGACACGCAGGAGGCCTCCCCTGCCAGCCACGGTCCTTCCTCCCACTGGCTGTATAAGATTAAGTGGCCCAACTCAGATGTCCCCTCCTGTAAGAAACCTTCCTGGAGTCCCCAACCCTGGCTAACTCAATGTCTCCCTCCTGGGGGCACCCACTCAGCTCTTCTCCTCTCCCTGGTCCTAGTTGTAAGTTTTTGGGTCTAAAATCCTATCACACTAGGTACTTCCTCCTGTCGCTCCCCTCCTCAGCTGGCTTCTACTACTCGTGTCATCCCAACTTACCATCTCCTCCAGGAAGCCCTCCCTGATTGGGCAGACTGGGTTAGGTGCCTCCTCAACCCCCAGAGCTGCCCTCTGTTACAGGCCCTGCCACATTTTATTGTAACTGAAGGTTGACCTGCCTGTCCGTCTCCCCATCTGCACTGAGAAGTCTATATAAACTGGTCGACTTTCTCATCCCTGGGTCCCCAAGCCCTGCCCTGAGACTAATACAAGGTTGACCCCAGCAAATGTCAAATGTCAAACCCTAAATCACTATGCCCACCTTTAAGACTACTAACTAATGAACCACTTCCTGCAGCTGATTCTCGGCCGTCCGCTCCTAGAGAGAAAGATAGGAGAGAACACAAACCCAAGGATTTCCCCTGACTTCCCAGGTTTCAATTTCTCCTTAATGCTGAGGTTTGAACCGGCTACCGCAGCCTCTGCCCGTCCCAGAGAGGCAGGATTCCCAGGAAATCCGTGCTCTGTTAAGTATAAGCTCCTCCCTCCACCCACTTTGGACATCTGAGGACACTGAGCCTCAGAAAAAGGCAAGTACCTGCCCAGAGTCACACAGCAAATCAGGTCAGAGCGAGGACCCGAGCCAGTTCCTGACCTCTGCTCTTTTCCCCACACTGTGGATGCCTCAGGCCCATGCCTGCATCTGCCCACCCCAGCCTGCTCTCAGAATCTTCACTAGTAAGGAACAAGGGGCCACACAGCTTGGCCGGATGATGTCACCTGAGTGACATCATCACTCAGAAAACCCCGTCTCTCCTCCTGGGAGAATTGCCCCCCCTTCCCTGGTTCTGCAGGAGGAGTTCATCTGGAAGGTGATGAGCACATCTAAGTCCCCAAGGGGGCAAGGATTTCCAGTGGAAATGCTGATGCTTGGGGAGCCCCAGCTGTGACCTCATCCCCTGGAGAAGGTGACAGCAACCCCCTGCCCTGGGGAGTCACCCCATAATGGCTCCCCCAGCAGCCACCAAGTCAACAATAACATCCTGTTGTTTAATTGGACAAGAGATAGCGCAGAACCGGCTGGGCAGGTGGAGACTGGAGACTCAGCTGTGTTTCTCGTTGTAGACACGCTGGCTCACCTCTGATTTGGGGGGTCAGGACCTGCCTGGGTTTCCCCAGCTCCTCCCAGCAGGGATGGAATGAGAGAGGAGTACACAGCTTACACAAGCACGCCAACCTCTTGCCCCCACTTGCAACCCACTCCCCTCCAATCCCTGCTGGCAGGGAGGTCAGGCCCTTACTTTGCCTCCGTGATTGGCCCATGTATCACAGTGACACCCTCAGAGGACAACCTCCAGAGCCCTTCCTGATCTAACTCTGAGGGTCAGAGACAGATGCAGAGTTCAAGGGCACCCAGCAGGTCGGTGCTGACACACCCATCTCTCTCTGGGCCAGGCCGTCAGCAGGCTGGAGAGGCTTCAAGCTCCCTAACAAGTGCAGGCTGGGAATCTCCCAGAACTCCCTGATCAAATCTTTCCCTGAGGCTTAGGAGTACAAGCGACACAAAATAAACGGCAGAGATGAACCCTGCAGACCTAGTCCAGTCCCCACACCTGTCCTGGCTCAAAACTAAAAGCCCAGTCTATGCCTCATAGAAAAGTGTCTCCAGAAACACCATTATCTTTGGTCTAGTCGTTGGTGGAGGCCCACCTGCTGGAAGTCAGGGGCCTGGGTCTACAGCAAGGCTGGAGGGTCCTCTTCTCAGCCTACTCCGCATCTCGCCCTGCCCAAGCCCATTCCTGTCCGACTGCCATGTGTCACCCCACGGGAAATCGGAGGCAGCTGTCAGCCAGGCATACCATCGCCAGCTGTGGGCCCGGGGGAGAGGCTGATGGCAGGGTCTGTCTGGCCGGCGGGGCGCCTGGCACTGGTGAAGACGTGCAGAGAGGCCGCCTTCGGACGAGATAGGTGAGGGGGCGGCAGGTCCGGGTGGGGATCGATAGTGCATTACCAAGCCCAGGGCACGGCCAGCGAGGGCCTGTGTGGTACAGTTGTGAACCGTGCGCAGTGGAAAGACAGTGGAGCTGGGTTGGGAGCCTTGAAAGTGGGCAAGAGGGCTGAGAGCATCTTTAAATAGCCCCAGGGTGGGGACTAAGTGGCTGAGCTGTGGAGGTTCACATTATGTGCTAAGAAGTGGCTGTGCATTAAGTATGGGGGGAGGGGTCTTAGGAAGCCTTGGGGGTAGGGGCAAGCAGAGCCAAGTGCAAGGGATTTGGTGCAAGGGGAGATTCCAGAACACTCGAATGCGGCCGTAGGAGTCCCCTTCAGGGAGCCCAAATGCAGGGCTGCTCAGGACAGCCAAGGAGACTGAGGTGAGGCAAAGACGCTGGAAATGCAGAGAAAGCCTGGGCTGGAGTGAGGGGTGTGCAAGTGTCCACCCGGAACAGACGACCCGAGGTCCGGCTTTCTGCTCTACTCCCACCGCGTGGCAGAGCTCGCCCCCACGGAGCCCCCTTCAGGGCCCAAAAGCTGCCTAGCTCCTCCTCCCCTCCCTAACTCATAACTGGCGCTGGTGCTGCGCCAGATCGAGCCCCCCCCCCCCCCCCCCGTCGGCACCGGGAGCTCCTGTGCTGCGGAGTGACCTTGGGCAAGTCACATTCACTCCCTCCGCCGCAGCTGCAGATCGGGCCGCTCGTTTTGTGTGTGGGATTTTTTTTTTTTTTTTTCTCCCTCTCTCTGCTAAGAATACCTGCCCCAGATAATGCTCAGGCTCTCGCAATTCCTGCAAACCGCCTCAGGCATCAAAGGCTCCCGGCTGGGCCAGACCAGACCAGCCCCCAGCCCCCACGGCGAGTCGGCCACCGCCACAGGGGGGCCGCAGTGCCGCCAAATTCGGGGGACAGAGCCCTGCGGGTCTAGGGGCGGGGAAGCATTTGTGTGCAATGCAGGGGAGGGGAGCTCAGTCCCTCGCGGCAGGAAGCCCCCAACCCCGCCGGGCCTGCTTCCTGACCCATCACACAGGGGTCGAAAGTGAGGCGCCCCTGGGGAGGTATGGCCCCCCGGGTTCGCGTGCGCACCGCGGCCTAAGAGCGGCGCCCCCGCCCCGGATCCGCCGCGCGGGGGTCCCGACGACCGCGCCCCACCCCACGGGCACTGCCCCCCGCGCGGGCGCCAATTCCTGGTGACAACTGCCACGTGCGGACGAGGGGGGAGCGGCTGGTCCCGGCACTGCGGAGGCAGCGCCCGGTGCCCCGAGCCTCCGCGCCGCGCCGCGCCCCCGCTCGCCGCCCGGTGCCCAGCCCTCTGCCCGGCCTGCGCTCCTGCGCTCCTGCGCTCCCGCGCTGCTGCGCTCCGGGCCGGGGCCGGGGCCGGGGCCGGGGCCGGGGCCGGGGCCGGGGCGGGGGCAGGCGGCGGGGTCTTTGTTCCCGCAGCCCGAGCGCGGCGGCGGCGGCGGCGGCGGCGAGGGTCCGCGCCCCCCTTGCCGGCCCAGCCCGCGCCCCGCGCGACAGCGGCGCCCGCAGCGCACGGAGCGGACCCCCGGCTGGGGGGGCCCGGCCGAAGAGAGGGTCCGGTGCAGAGGTCCCGGCGCTGCACAACCGGGGACGCCCCCCGGCCGGGAGGGGGCCCTGCCCGCGCCCCGGCGCTGCGGCTCCCGGCCCGGGAGGACTTGGAGCGACTTAGCCGGCCCGGCTCCCCGCGCCGCGCAGCCCGCCCCGCCTGCCAGCGCGCACCCCGCGCACCCCGCGCACCCCGGCCCCACGCGCTCCCGCGGGGACGGCCCGGGACCCGCAGCGCCGCGCGCGCACTGCCCGGGGGCCGCCCTCCCCGCGCCCCGCGCCCCGCGCCGCCCTCCCCGCGCCCCGCCGGCCGCGCGGCGCCCCCACCTTTCCAGACCGCGGAGACGCGGGGTCCGCTCCTCGGGTGGCCTCGGGCGGCGGCGGCCGTGCACAGCAGCAGCAGCAGCAGCCGCAGCGGGGGCCGGGGCCGAGCCGGCGGGCCGGGAGCGCGGGCGCGCGGGGCGCCGAGGGAGGCGCATCCGGGCGGAGGCGGTGTCATCCCGCAGCCCCGAGCGACGGCGGCGAGCAGCCGGGACTGAGCCAGCGCCCGACCGCAGCCGAGCTCCGCGCGCGAGGGGCGGAGCCGAGCCCTGACCCCACCCTCCCCCGCCCCCCTGCCCCCCCCCCCCCCCCCGCAGCCTCCCTCGCCTCTGCTGCCCGACGGGGGCGCAGCGCCCGCAGCCGGGGAACCTCCCCGCCTTCCCTTCCCCGGCAACTTCTCGGGGAGAGAACCCGGGCCTCCGGGGACAAGACTCACTTGGGGGCTTCTGTGATCGGTGCAGGCCCCGTGCGTCCCTCTCTGGGCCCCAGATCCACTCCCCGCGCCCCACGAAAGGGCTGGCCTACCAGTCGGGGAGGACCTCTCCCAGGGCACCCTGCAGGGAACCTCACTAATGGCCGGCTCGGTGGTTTGGACTCTGAAAGCTGTGGTTCTCCGAGGACAGCCTGGCTTAAGTGGACGCGGTTCCCGCAGAGCCTAACAGGGACGAGCAAGATACTTTCCCCTGGAGCGGGGGAAGAGGGTAGATGATCTGTGGGGAGCACTCAGCACCCCATCATCGCTCTGCTGTGAGAACACAGAATATTCATCTTGGCCTGACTCCCTCCCCTCTCCCTTCTCCTCCCTTCCCCAACCAGCAGCCTTCTGGGCTGCCTCCCCCCAGCCAGCTGGTGTATGCTCAGAAAATCCAAACTCATTTCCATGTGAGTGGAGGGGGATGTAATTAAGAAGGCCCCTTTCCCAAGTAGAAAGAGAAAGGAGCATCCTGCATTCCCAAGTCTTGCTGTCCTGGAGGCAGGGTCAGACCAGCCTTGGGGAGTCTCGGCTCCCAAGGCATCTAAGGGTTCAGCCATGCAGGCAACCTGATGACCCAGCAGTGATGCGGGCAGGATCCAGACCCAGTCCCTCTGCCAGTTCTGTAAATAGTCCCGGCAGCTCTGCCATTAGCTGATCTCTCAGAGCCACATGCCTGCCCTTTGCAGAGGAGTCTCCTCTCCCTTGGGCCGGGGAAGGCCCAGGCTCTCCACCTTTGTGCCTGAGGGGACCATGGATAGGAATTCCACTTATCCAGTGCTTCCTGGAGAGCTGAACTGGTATCTGTCTCCGGGGTGAGCTGCACCGAGAGGAAAACAGGGTGAGGAGGAGGTAGCAGAGGTGCCGCTAGGCCTCCAGGACCCACACAACTAGCTGGACTTGATTCACACACTGAACATACCAGCATAGAGAGGGGCCCCCGGCCCCGGCCCCAGCCCACAGCCAGCAAAGTTTCGTCACCAGGAAGTCTTTTGCTTGACCATTCCTTATTTGGTTACCAGCTATCCCTTTCCTTCTTCCCTATGAGCTCCAAGATACCCCAACAGACTAAAAGGTGAAATCAAGATGCCTCCAGAGACAGGGCTAGGTTCCTGGCCTCCTGGGTGGGGCCAACAGCTTCCAAATGCCCAGAGGTACGGTGCCCCAAAGAAGGGGAGGCTGTGGACAGTTCAACCCCAGGTGTGCAGCCGAGGCTGTGGCCCTGAAGTGAGCAGCGTGTCCTGGCCCAGGCTGGTCTCCAAGACACATTCTCCCTCTAGTCCAGGACCTCATCTGCTGAGCTGTGTGGCCTCCATTGTCTGTCCTCTCTGCAAAGCAAAGGAAAATTAAGAAATCATCTCGCTCCTGCCTTTAAGAACTGAGAATTCAGAACTGATGACACTGCCCTTGTGCCGCCGGGCAACTCACAACCCACAACTCACTTCCACCTCTGTTATCCCCAGCAGTTCTAGGTCGTCTCCCTCACTGAGGGAGAGGGGATAAGCTCCTATTAGAGGCCACCAGGCACATGGACGGGAAGGGAGCTGCCCAAGGAGGGCCGGCTTTTTGGACTGCAATGGCTGGCGTCGAGGTCACTTTGTGCTGTGCACGCTCCGAAGCCTCACTCTAGCCCCACCTACCTTCACAGTCGGCTAAGGTACTTGCTGTTATCTGGCTTCCTTTGCACACAAGAAAACCAAGGTACAGAGAGGGAATGCGATACATCCAAGGTCACACAGCTATGCAGAGGGCTGGGAAGCAGCTCAGGCCATCTCCCTGCGGCCTACACCCCCATCTTCTACATCATAATCTGCTCTCTGTGCACTGCACCATACTGCTGCCGCCTGCTATGTATGGCTGCAGAATGGATCCAAATGATTCTCGGAACGACCCAGACGGGGCCTAGGTTACCACCAGGTGCCAGGCAGAAGGGCAGGCCAGCGGCTGGGCTCAGCCCCTCAAGCAACAGGGCAGCAGATGGAAACTGGGGTGGATGCCAGGGAAGTTTTTTTTTCCAGGCTGGGATGGGGATGAGGGGGGGAATGCTGGGGACTATTCCACTTCATGCCCAGGGTGGGGCTCTGGCGGAGCTCCTCCATGCCCAGCTTAGCACCTGCTGCACTAACGGGCACCCTCCCAGCCCGCCAATCTAGGGGCAAAGGGCCAGATGGCAGTCCACTCCTGGTTGGCTACAGGCGGCCAGGGGAGGTGAGCACCAGGCCTATAATTTGAGCAGTAGCTCTATAAAAGAAGAGAGCAACTAGACTGCAGGCCTAGAGGGGACCAGGTACCAGGGTGGGGAAAGCCGAGGACCAGTGCTGGAGTGGACCTCCCCGCCTCAGGCCGCACAGGGACATCACATGAGAATGGTAATAGCCGTGACAGGAGCGGGCCTGCCCCACTGGAGGCCCAGGGTAGCTCGGAGGCCTGGAGCAAGGGCGGAGGCACAATCCTCTTTCACAGCAAATGGTGGGAAACTGACCTGCAAAAGCAGCCACAGATGGGAATGCTGATAGGTCTGGGGGCGGGGTGCGTGCCTGTCCTCCCAGTCCCCACGGCTCCCCACGGCTCCCGGTATGGGGGACACGCGCCAGGGGAGAAGGCTGGGGCAAGAAATGGTGCAGGGGGTCCTATCTAGAAGAAAAATACTTTGAAGAGGTCTTCCCTGGGGTAGCTGAGGCACAGCCAAATCCAGAAGGCCTCTGGGGGAGTCAGAGTAATGGACACACACAGACCTTAGGTTCACAGCCCTGAAGCCGCACTGGGACCTCTCCCCAGCCTTCAGAGCAAAGCCTTTCAGGGCCTACTCAGAGCATTCCTCCTCTCTCCAAGCTTCCTCTGACCCCCTTCTCAGCCCTGATTCCAAGGAGTGACCCACCCCTAACCAGAGGCCCGACGTAGGGCATAAGGAGCCCAAGCACATAACAGCCCCTTCAGGCCAGCCCCACCATGCTATGGGGCCTCAGCACTTGGTGTCCACCCCGGCCTTCGCTCCACTCACAACAGCAGTTCTTACTGCTGTTACTTACTCCCCCCCCCACCCCCCAAAAAATACTAGCACCCCTGGGGGGAGCAGCAGAAACCAGGGAAATCCTCAGAACAGTGGACTGGGCTTGTGGCAGAGTGCCACCTGGTGGCCGCCTCGGAACCGAGCGGAGTCAGCCTCAAGTGCAGATCCCTATACTCCCAAGCCTTTCTGGAGATAAACGCCTCCCTCCACCCGCCCATGCCCCCATCCCCACCCCCGCCTCCATCTCTGAGCCTCCATTCTCTGTGCCCAAGGCCTGTGGCAGAGCAGGATCTCATGGGAGTCATGTGGAACCCATCTAGACTAACAAAGTCTCCTGACCAGAGGTGGCTGGGCACAAGTCCCATCACGGCCACTGACCCAAGAAAAGCAAAGCCCTGCCCCAGCCCAGCCCAGGCCTCCGTTTCTTTGTTTACAAAATGTGAAAGAGGAGCTATTCTTCTGGTCTGTCTCTGCGCTAGGCCAGAGATCAACAAACCTCTCTCATCCTACTTTCTGCATTTCCTTTTTGTTTGCCGGTTGAAATAAATATGTTTTTAAAACTCTCTCTGGGGCAGCCCTGGTGGCGCAGCGGTTTGGCGCCACCTGCAGCCCGGGGTGTGATCCTGGAGACCCGGGATCGAGTCCCACATCGGGCTCCCTGCATGGAGCCTGCTTCCCCCTCTCCCTGTGTCTCTGCCTCTCTCTCTCTCTGTGTGTGTGTGTCTATGAATAAACAAATAAAATCTTTAAAGAAATAAAAAATAAATAAAACTCTCTCTGTAGGATAGGGGTCCCAGGACCCTGCCAGCTCCGATGTGATGCTGGGGCTGCTGGGACCGCCTGAACGAAAAGAAACACTTGCAGACACGAGGTGTCCCATGAACTATTTGAGTTCTTCCATGGAAACAGTGATCTAAGAATCTCAATTCTCAACTCTCAGAGGTCATTTGCTCCAACCCGGGAGCCTCATCACAGCAGCCCTGATGGCAGTCCTGCAGCTCCTCACATACTCCAGGGAGGATGAGCTCACCTCCCAGGCAGCCTCGCCCACCTTACTTAGCTCTGATGAAGTGGCTCCTCCCACCCCCCACCGGGGAAGACTCTCACGAGGGATCCTAAATCTGTCCTCCAGGGCCACACAGATCACTCTAATCCCTCTTCCTGGGATAGAGCCAGGGGATTTCAACAGAGGATTTCAACACAGAGGTCAAACCCTTCTAAATCTACTGTTTTTTCAGGGTAAATAACCCCAGTTCCAACTAGGTCCCTCATGGGGTTTTGCCCATTCTCTGTAATCCTGGCTAACTCCTAAGACATCTTAACAATTGTGCAGAGAAGCTCTTAGGTGCTGGGCAGCCCAGTTTGTGGCCATCTCCTTCAAAAATAGGGTGGCGGATCAGAACGCAACATTTGGAAAAGCTTAGCAAAGGGTTGAAAGATTGACTTCCTTCCTAAGGCCCTCCAAAGGCACTGCCTTACTGGGCTGAGACCCCTCCGGCTACTAAAACCTATTGATCTTAGTCATCCTTGGGCCAATTTCCACCCATCAGCAGTGGCTTTCTGGAACACTGGTTGAGAAAGATGATGAGTCTGAATCTGGGCCTAGGAGGGGGAAAAATAAGACCCCATCCTGCATGAAAGCAGTCCCCACCGCAGGACCTTGGATTGTCCCTATTCCTGTCTCTCTTGGTCGGGATGCCTCATCATCATGACCCTAACTCCATCAGTCATCTAGAACATTCACCAGCCCAGCCCTGACTTGCACATTGTCAATATCCACTTATACAAATCAAGGGAAAATGTCAAACAGGACACCGGTGCGCTCCAAGAGGTTAGGCTGTCTGTGGAAATGACCTAACTCTCAGCCAATCTCACCTAGAAGACTGAATCCCTTCTAAGACGCAAGCTGCCACCTCCTGGAGGGATGAATGGTGAGCAGGCCCCCCAGTGACTCCCACTGGCTTCCAGGTCTGGCAGCCAGGCATGAGGCCTCAAGTGATGGACTGATGGAATCGTGCCGGTCCAATCCAACTCGAGGCCCAGAACGGCCAGTATGGCCCAGTATGGCCACATCCTGTTACAAGAGGAAGCACTCATCTATAAAAGGATGAGTAGGATCTACCTCTCAGGGCTGTCATGAGGTTCAGCTGAGATGGCATCTGTGCTTGCCCAGCTCAACGACTGGCACAGAGACGACAGTGCCTGATAGATGAGCACGACCGTACCGCACTGCTGTCGGCGGCTCTGCCAGGGTACAGTAGGGCAGTGCCCGGGGCTCTGCACGAGGCATTCCGAGCATACAGGAAGCTGAATTCTGTTACCAGCAACTGCAGAGCATGAAGGAGCCAGACAGGGCCAGGCCCAGGGAAACCAGGGGCACAGCCAAACCGACCTAACCCCCACCCAGACCCCGAGGGGACTTGGAGAGGCTGGGTAAGCACACGGAGGTCTGGAGGTGGAGGGGATTTAACCCCCCAGTTTTCTCACCAAACGTCTGATGCCACGGCCTGCGGCAGAGGTGACAAGAGGCCAGCTCGGGGCAGGGCTGAGAGCTTGGTCTGGGGCCCAGGCCAGATGGGGCCCATGTGCCCAGCAAGCTGTGCCAGCTCAGCCCATGCCAGCCCAGCCAAATTTGAGTTATATCAGGAGAAGGGATCTGTTCAGAAAATTCACCCATCTTTGCATATTTACATATTCTATTTTGGGGTCTTTTCCTTTTTTTCTCCCCGTAGCTTCCTAGAAAAGTTCTCGTGATCAATTCCAACTTCACCTCTGTTGAACTGCAAAAGCTCACTCTCAGTTCCATCTCTCCTCTAACTGCCAGCTAGCTCCCCCCAGCTACCCTCTCACAGGCAAGGTTCCCGAGTTCTCTACCCTGCCTGCCTCTGCCGCCCCTACCTCTTCACGCCTCGACTCCGATCACCGATCACCGGGCTCTGGTTCCACGTTAGCATCTCCCCAAGGTCACCATGGCTCAGGTCGGCAAGCTCAAGGTTAGAAGCCCTGGTTACTAGGTCTCTCCATGGCAGCTCAGAGCACTGACCATGCCCTCCCCACCCCGTTCCTTCCATTCCAGCCTCATGTTCCCAGAGTGGCAGATGCCACCCCTTTCCATGCTCCATGGTCACCAGCCGCCATCCCCTGCCTGGTCTAACGCCTTAGCGGGTGTCCCTCCCTGCTACCTGTCCCTGAAAAGCTGAATTCCCTTCTCACGTGATGCAGGCCCAGTCTTCAACTTAAGACTTGCTGGCCGTGATCTCCAGCCTAATATCTAATTGTTCTACGACATCCCCGCCTGGCTGCTCCACAGCACTGTGAGCCCAACACGTCCCAGACTGGCCCTGCACTCCAAATCCCACGCCTAATCCCTCACTCTTGCAGCACCGTCCCCCCCGCCGCCCCTTCCCCGGCTCATCCCGTCTAGCCTGTCTTTCACATCTCACATCCCTCCCCCTCCACCCAGCCCCCCCTGCTGCGGCTCTAGTGGAGGCCCCCACTTGGGTCCCATCTGCAGGCAGCAAGCCTCCTAGCCGGTCTCCTACTGCCAATCTCACTTCCCACAAATCCAGCCCCCACACAGCTGTCAGGCTACCTCACATGAATCTGCGCCCCCCCACCCTCCCGCCTGCCCCTAACTGCCATGCCTAAAGCCACCCAAGGTGCTCTCTGCCGTCGGGATAAAGCCCAAGCTCCTGAGCCGGGGCAGACCCTGCACCACGGCCCAGCCCTCCCCACCCACCAGCCGGGGGCAGCCGTGGGAAGCGGGCCAGCTCTGGAGTAAGACAGACTTGAGTTCCTACGCTGACTTGTCCGAGGCCTCACACCCCTTAACCCCAGTGTCTGCACCTGATAATGGGGGCTAGTTAAGCACGCTCACCTTTCCCAAGATGCACTAGGAACACGGATTCCTCGATGCTAATTTGCTTCCACCCGCCCTCCTCCCACACGGCCATGCCATGCCGCCTGGTGAGCCTGTGGTGGGTCACAATAAGCGGATCACAGCTTCCTCGCTGGCCTCCCCCCGCCCCAAGCCTGCCCGACGCCCCACCAGTTCACACTCAGCAGCCAGGGACCGCTCTAAAATGCAAGCCTCTCTCCCCTGATTCAAAATCTCCTGGGACTCCCCAGCGTCTTTAGAGCAAATCCAAATTCCTTATGTGGCTTAAAATGATCCAGCCTCTGCCTACCTCAAAATCCAGCCTGCCACACTGGGCTACAGGAGCTGTGTTCTTCCCGCACCCGGCCCACTCAAAACTACACCTTCCTGCCCAATTCTTTCTCCCCCTCAGCCCTAGGCCAGACACCACTCTCTCCAGGAAGCTCTCCCTCACACAGGTGCCCCCGCCCTAACCCAAGTGAGCTCCCCTTCCTGTGAGCCCCAAGCCCAGGGGAGCTGCCTCCCGAGGCTCTCATCAGACTTTAGCGCAAACGTCTGTTTTTCTGTCTTCCCAGTGACGTGGCTCTGTGACAGCAAGGACTCCAACAGGTTTACCTGGCACAAAGCAGAGGCTGGATGGATGTTTGTTGAAAAGGTAAAGGAAACAATGGTGAGGAAGGAGTCCTCGGCCCATGGAAAGCCCCGGGCCCCATGGGGGCACTTATCAGACTCAACATATATTATTTAAAACATGGCCACAGGAAGCAAAGCCAACTTGCCAAGACCCTGGAGGAAAGAGCTGACAAAGAAGGGAAAGGGAAATCGTGGAAACGGTTCAATTCTGGGAAGCAGTACAACTGGTATTTGGGGGTCGGTTCCAGGGACAGGACAGAGTTACCCAAACGTCCCATAGCATGGTGGGGGGGCCGTTTAAGGAGATCCAGGGCCTCCAAAGGCAGTCCCCAGGGGCACAGTATGACTTGCCACAGAATGACACTAGCTCCGGGCAGGCAGTCCCATAGGGAGAAGGGTTGTGTCAGCCCCATTTGACCAAGTGGTCCCACAAGGATGGAACTGGCCTTTGCCAGCACAAATAAGCCAGAGACACCGGGTACTGAGATAGAGCTTCCTGGTCTTGTTCTCAACCACAAAGTGGCAGCTGGGCTCCTAGTGGACCACTGAGGCATAGAGAAGCCTGGCACCAAGGAACCTGGTGAGTTCCAGGCCTTTTCAGCCAATGCAAACACCCCTCAACGTTAATTCTAGGACCGAGACGGGAATGTGGGAAGATTTCCTGTTTTCTAGAGGAGGAAAGGAACGATGTGCTAGCCGGGCCATATCTGGAACGGTGGGTCCCCCCAGGTACCTCCTGTGAAGAGAAGCACTGGTAACTGGAAGTCATGCAGGGAGAACAGGATGTGCTGGGCACCAAAGCCAGCATGAGCCACAGGGGCAAGCGACCAGCTGCTCCTCTCCCCAGTTAAGGTCCTGCTAACAGAGCAGAGGGAGCAGCAGGCTTGGCTGGGGGTTCCCTCAGGGTAGAAAGGAGACGGAAGGCCAAATGCTCTGGGGTACAAGGGACAGAGGAGGCAGTCCTCAGGAGCGGGTAGACCTCTTGTCCCAGGAAGTGACCAGCTGTCGCTGAATGACCAGGACTGTGGATGCTGCGGACGGAACGCCTGCCAAAGGCACAGGGCAGGAGCAACCTCTGAGCGCCTTTCCAGCGAAACACCATCTGAGGGGAAGGATGTGACAAAGTATTCAAAGCACATGAAACCCACTCGCTCAACTTGGACGTGTCTGCGGCGCAGTAGGGAACGCTGTGCCAAGGGGAACGAGAGCCCAGGCAGATGGAGCAGCAGCTTGGGGGTTGGTGCCCTCTCTTCGAGATGAAAGCTGAGCCCTGTTCGTGTTGGTGTTGTTGTTTAGTATTGTTATTTAACTGCTCTTGTATTTACGCCTTCAGGACAGAGAAGAGGGCCCTGCCTCCTGGCACCACTCTGAGGTCTGGAGTCTGGCGTCATTATGGAACAGGCGGCAGAGACTGCCTGACGGGACTAGGCCAGGGGAGGGACATGGAATCTTCTGGAAGCTCGTGGGAAGGCAAGCAACCCTACCTGCTCCCACTAAAAATACTCCTGGCCACTCCCCAGCCTGGGGTCATCTCAGGAGCACGTGCCTCTTCTGGTCACAGCGGTCACACAGCAGCCACCCTGGACACTGGGTGGCAGCCTTGCTCCAGCCGTGGCCACGTCCTGAGGATGCCACAACCCCAAGCACCAAAGGGTCTGGGGCTATCACTGAAAACTTCTCCCGAAAGAGAACATGGGCATCAACAACATCCCATGACACAGGCCTCAAATTTTCCACCCGGGCTCAGAGGCAAGGGCGAGCCACGCACCAAGACCCACACACCACACTGCCCGTTGCCTCCACCAGCTCAGGTCAGCCAGAATGGCCACGCAATGGACAGAGCAAAAGGTCAAGCATCAGATGTATTGGGGAGAGGGGAGACGGGGCACCTTCAGGAGTGCCTCCCGTGGGCAGCCACCTCGGCAGTTTGCTGGGGGGTGACAAGGAGCAGGAGTTCATGGGGCTCCTCCGGCAAAGATGAGCTCCAGCGCCGCTTGGATGTCGCCGCTGGTGGCCTGCAGGGCCCGCAGGCTCAGCTCGTCGTCCTGGATGCCCATGTCACGCAGCTGCTGCAGCTGAGGCTGCCACTGGCTCTGCGGAAAGACAGGACCAGGCAGACGCTGTTAGCTGGGGTCCTACAGACTCACTCAGCTCTGCTCTCTCAGGCGGACAGAGGAAGGCTGCCTCCTACAGCACAGTCGCCCTGCGAAGTTCCACAGGACTCACGGCTTCGAGGGAGACGCCCTGGGGGGCTTGAGGGCTTAGAGAACAAACAAGAAGTTTTCCTAATAAAAAAAGGAAACCAAAAAAAAAAAAAAAGGAAACCGTCAACATAAAGACTGAAAGACAAGGTCGCAGGTTACTCACTGTCTAAATTTCAAAAAATTAAACTTTCTCCTGTTCATTGTATAGACGGATAGACACATACACAAACGGGGGGAGGGCGTACATTTTTTAAATGAGCTTTGTTTCTGAGCATGATGTAGAGTGAAAAATTTCACTTATGGGATGCCTGGGTGGCTCAGCGGTTGAGTCTCTGCCTTTGGCTCAGGGTGGGATCCTGGGATCCTGGATCGAGTCCCACATCCGGCTCCCCACAGGGAGCCTGCTTCTCCCTCTGCCTGTGTCTCTGCCTCTCTCTCTGTGTCTCTCATGAATAAATAAATAAATCTTTAAACAAACAAGCAAAAAAAAGTCTCACTTGTATCCACTCCCATTTCCACCTCTGAGAATCTATTTTATTTTCTTCGAGAAAATATAAATATACGTTCCTATATCTACCCTTTTCTCAGAACCTCGTTCTACAGGCAGCAACCCCTCCCAACATTTTTCTAGCATAATTATGTGATCTCTCTATGCCACTAAATAAAGAGATTCTTAATAATTGTACAATATTCCAACTCATGGACATCCTGAAATGTACCATAACCGAGCTGTTTCCAACTTTTTGCCATCACAAACGATGTGGCAGTGACTGTCTCTGTACAATGTCGCTTTTGACACACGCGTACCTCCACCTCCAGGATAAATTCCAAGAAATGGTGCTGCAAGGAATCACACGGCTTGAGAGGCCACCCGCACTTCCTTTCCACGAAGAGCCTATTCCTGTTCTTTGCCCGTTTTTCTATGGAGCTCCTGATCGTAAATACTAGAATTCTCCATGCTGGGGGTTTTACCCTTTGCCTGGTATGTGTTACAGATGTTTTCCCAGTTTGTTGCTAGCCTTCAGTGTTTGCTTGTTTTGTTTGTTGGTTGGGTTTGCTGTGCAGAAACCTTCACTTCTACAAACTCAAAATGTATTACTCTTCATGTGATGGCTCCTGGAATTTGCCTCTCAGCTACAAAGGCCTTTTCTACTATAAGGCTTTAAAGAAGTTAACCCACATTTTCTTTTAGTACTTTCAGAGCTTTATTAATATCCCTACCTCATGAAGGAGGAAGTGCACAAGTTAGGGAATAGTATGCTCACCCGTGGGAAGGAGAAGGCAGGGGGTGACAACCAAATTCAGAGAGGCGGGCACGCAAGGGTGAGGAGCTGACGGCTTTTCAGAAACCACACAACCCAACTCGGACTCACTTACAGGCCAGGTGGAGCCAGTGAAAGCTCCTGGGCTGGAGAGCACAGTGAACAGGCATCTAGCTGGGGAACGTGAAGGAACAACAGAGAAGACCAGCCGCCCATGGGTCCTGCTTCTCTTCCCCTCACTGTCCACCGGGGCCCATGGTTTAGAGATAGTGTTTTACAGGAGCTTGAACTCTTGTCTTTCCCACTTGAGGACTTCGTGACCCTGGACAAGTTCCAGAAACGCCACTCATCCCCAGGTTCAAGTGAGGAGCAAGGATAGCGGAGTGAAGCCGACAGCTCGTGCGCGGGGACACGCAATCAAATGTTCGTCCCTAGGGTCTTCAACTTAGGTGACCCTTATAGGAAGCAGAGCAGTGATGGTATCACTTCCTGCTTAAAATCTTCATGGCTTCCTGGTGATTGCAAAATCAAGCCTCGTCTCCTTACCCAAGCGTACAAGACCTTCACACGCAGGCTCCTGCTCCCCTTTCCACTGGCTCCCTCTCAGGATCTTTTTTTTTTTTTTTTTTTTTTCCTCTCAGGATTTTCTCCACGAAAACACCGCCTCCTAGCTTGTAGGCTTGGGTAGGTCATACGTACTCCATGTGGATGCCTCTGCCTGAATACCATCCTCCCACCTAAATGCCCCCTTCCCGACTCGGCTAACCTCTCATCAACTCTTTGACAATCAACTCAAACACCTCTTCCTCAGGTAAGTTTTGCCCAGGCCCTCACCTCAAGCCTAGGCCAGGCTTCTCACACTGTTGCTCCCCAGTTTCAATCTGCTGGTACTCCTTCAGGACTGGGATGATGACGGCTTGTCTCTGCCCCAGGAGCTGAGCCTGGGTCTGGTGTATATATGTTCAACACTCAGTCCTGCTCGAGGGATGAATGACTGACTCCTTGACTAAAACTGCCCAAAGTATCCAAGCCATGCAGTCAGTGGAGTCAGGCCACAGTCACAGGGTACAGGAGTGGAAGCCACAGGGGCAACTGCTCTTGCTGGAAACATCCTCTCCTGTCACACTGCCACACCTCAGCTTCTCCTAGAACAACGAAGGCCCTCTGGAGAACAGAAAGGAGTTGACTATCCAAAGCAACTAAGAAGTCACCAGTAACTAGGACACCGGGAGGAGGGAAAACTGACCTGAAGGCTGGGCTGCCCAGAGGCCTGCAGGGCATGCTGGAGGGCTTGGCTGAAGAGATCATTGGTGATGGGTGTCCCTGACTGGACACCAGAAGACATTGGTGAGGTCCCTGAGGAATGGCCCTAGAGACAAATCAGTGGTCAGTGCCATCCTCAGAGCTACCTCAATCTTCCAGCATATACCAGCTGTTGTCACAGCAGCCCATCAGGGGTCCCTAGGGTACCCAACGACTGCCTCCCAACAGAGACCTGCATAAGACAGCCACACAGGGATACCTAAAAGCTTGCTGTGGCCAGGAAAGATTCCACCCTCTTCTGCTCCAGAGAAATGGAATCGAGCCCCTGACCTAGCCTAGGACCCCAGCACTGGGAGAGATGGTCTTGGCAGCTAGAGTGACCATTACCAGGAACGCTTAAGCTGGTGACGGCTGAGCCCTGTCAGGGATGAAGAAGGGCATATTATGTGAGGGGGGTGTTCTTCTGAGCTATGAGGGGAGGAATTCTGGACTATACTGAATCCCCGAGGCTGAACCCTAAGGGCAAGTGAGGGGGAAGGTCGACCAAGCTGCAGTGAGAACCCCACCAGGGCTCCAGGCAGACTTCAGTACAAATCAGATCTAGTATCAAGGTCAGCAAAGAGCCCATTGGAGCTTCTCCCCCGGGTCCCGGCCTCCATCTTGAGGGCCTCCCTCCATACCTGGGTGCCAGGAGTCGGCGTGTGAGAGCTGCTCTCCGGAGTGCTGGCCAGGGCGAGGGCGGTGGCCAGCTCACTCTGGGTGATGGGCCGGGGGCCAGCAGCTCCACTGTACCCCAGGGAGGCTGGGCGCGAGCTGGGTGTGCTGCTGGAGGGCGTGGACCTAGAGCTCTGAAGAAGGGAGGCAATCAGGGAAATGGCACTGTGACATTCCCAGGGGGGACTCCACCCTCACTACAGGAACTACCCGAATAGCTGCCAGGTTCAGAAGGGAATAGTATGACACAGATTGGCCACCAAAGGGGTTAAGACCCCCTCCCAGCTTGGGTGTGCCAAGTCCCCGGGAGAGGCGCGTTCCTGGCACCATATCCTCTAAATGGCAAGCAGCCAGGCCACTTACTGGGTGAAAGTCGTCTTCATCATCTGAGAGCCCTTCAAACAGGAAGCCACCTGGAGGAGGGAGAACAGATTTTGGGAGGAAGAACAGAAAGGCACAGGCGTAGCTCCAGAATCTCAGCTCAGATACTCTCCAAATTCACATTTTCATTTCTCTCCTTGGAAAATTACAGGACAGATGCACTCCCTGACTCAAGCCGAGAGTTCCCAAGGAACGCCCTCAGCCAGCGCTATACATAGCTGCTGAGGAAAGCAACTCCCGGGGCCTCCACCGCTCCCTAGGGGGCCCACATTACACCATCCTGGGGCCTACCCGGCATGTCCCGGTACGAGCCGGAGGGCACGCTTCGGGAAGAGGAGTCAGCTCCCGGCAGTGGGGTGCTGCCTGCCACCGAGTGCAGAACCAGGACGATGGCATTGACCAGGGCTGGGTGGGCAGGCACCAACCTGGGACAGAGGCGGGAGGAAACAGAAGGGTGACCAAGAAGGAACGAGCACCCTCAGCATGCCACAAGCTCGGGGTGCCCCTCAGGCCGATTGCACTGCCCGTGCCTGCCTTTAAGTCCCTCAGCACCTCCCACCGCTTGGCTCTGTCCTCGGGCTGCTCTGCCCCCAGCACGGTGGCAAGCTCTGCAGTCCTAGTATTCACTGCAGATGCTTCACCTTCCCCTCCAGCAAGGCATGACGGGACATGCACAGCCTCGGAGGCTCAGGGGTCCTTCTCCAGGCTTGACTCCATTGCAACTTTCTCCTGGGAAATCTCTGGGGGTCCCTTCTCTTCCCCAGGCTGGGGCTGTTTTCTTCACTTGCAAAACAAGGCAGATCACCTTTATGTCCCTCCTGGCTCTAAACTTTGAGGGACTAAAATGCATCTGCCTCTCTCCCCACCCTAAAATATTTCAAAGGCTCCCCCATGTCTACAGCATGCTGAGGACCCCAGAAGAGATGTGGACCCCAGTTAGGGCACTAGGAACGGGGGGCAGACAGCCATCCAATCTGTACTGAGCCTGGCTGACAAAGCCACCTCCCTCAGAACCTACTTCGTCCCCACATCTGCACGTGTCCCTGCCTGTGGGCTCTCTCGGTCCACCAGTGGCCCCTGCTCTTTCTCACCTCCTGCCAGAAATTACAGGTGGACTGGGGGATAGTTAGGGTTGGGCTCCAAGAGCAGAATCCAGGGCGACAATTAGGCTTTTGGCCTATCTGAGGAGATAAGGGACCCCGTAAGTAGATGGGGATGCTTACGTATCAAGCATGCTGGGATCCGCAAAGACAGAGAAGAGGTCCTTGTCCTGGAGAACGCCTGAAGAAGAACAGGGCTCACCTCAGAGACTGGAAATCTAACCAGATCCAGGAGGGTGAAGAGGCTTTAGGCCTCAGAATGACCACTCCACAGGGCCACAGAGCAGCTCCATGAGAGGGCGGGGAAGAAGTACCCAGAAGTACAAGCCAAGTGTTCACCACCTTGTGCCCCTCTCACCACCTCCCCCTGCACTGAGGCCACACGCCACTGACCAACACACCAGTCCCTCTTCCCCAAACTTCCGGGTTCATCCAGGTTCATCTGGGGTTCTTCCCTTCGCCGCCTCTTCCCTTCACCACTCCATGTGTGCAGGAAATCTTCCCTGCTGGGGGCTAACTGCTGCCCCCATCTGGCACCCTCCTGTCTCACTTAGGATGGTAGGTAGGTCATGATCTCTCAGGGGCACTGACCGCTTCTGGAGGGCTGGGTACATTGAGAAGCAGCTTGGTCCCCACCCCCGCCCGCCAACAAGGTCAGTGATTCTTGACAAGATGGGAAGGGCCTTCTCTTACTTTCTCCTTCTCCAACAATTCCTGTTTCCTCAAGTTCAGTCCAGCACTTACCAAGAGCAATAGGGTCACTGCTGAGGCCTGGGGTGGCCACAATGATCTGATCTAGAGATTCCTTATTGCTGAGCATCTTAAAGACCTGCAGGGGAAATGATGGTGGGGGTGAGGCTGAGGACTCAACTAGCCCAACCACACAGCAAACACCCGCACACCTGCATACACTGCTGAAGGGCTTCCTCCCTCTACGTGCTCACACACACACCACAATGGAGCAAGCAATAGCCCCAGGAACCAGAGAGACCTCTCCAGGAACCAGACAGACCTCTCTTTGCTCTAAGATTGTGGCTTACTGGAGGGAAAGCAAACAATTAAAAAAAAAAAAAAAAAAAAGCAAGACCACAGTAAACCTTCAATTTCTAGTCCTCTCTCTCATCTCCAGTTCTAATGCTTCCAAAATAAAAGCTCTCTTTATAAGCCCAATAGCAAATGTTCCTCTAGGTCCCCAAAGCCCTTTTCAATCTCTAATAAAATTATCATTTTGTATGCATATATATTGGGAAGTTTGCAGCTCTATTAATTTTGCTTATCAATTCTCCTACCAAGAGACATCAGCATATTTTCCCAGCGGGGAAATCCAGGTAGGAGCAGTGGGCCTGCAATTCAGCAAAAGTCAAAGAATGAGGTCCTGCAGAAACAGTATGTGGATCCACTGACTGGAACTATGTTCATCCATGAGGCCAATATCAGGAGAGGTGGTACCATTATCATTAGCGAAAATCAACAATACCTAGCTGAGAGAGCCTCTTTGGAGGATGATAGGGCTCTACTGAGACCCACAGGCATGATAAAAACTCCCCGAGGAACTCTTGGTAGCCATGGCAACGGGCCTCCAGCTCCCATTCTACACCACTAACCAGCATTCACACCCTCTCCTGCCACCCTGGCAAGAGTCTCGGGCAAGGGGCCTAGGCATACACTCACCGCCTCCCTGTAGGAAGAGCTGCTGTGCAGGGCAGTATGCAGCACCCGGAACTCCCTCAGGGCAGCAACTTTGTCCACAGGTTCTGGGGACAAGACACTTGGTTACCTACAACCCAGCCCTGTCCCTGCGGCAGATGCAGAGCATCATCATTTCAGCGTGTTCCCTCAACACCCCACTGAGAATGTGAGTGCCCGTTCAGAAAAACCCACTGGTGCTACAGATGTGCAGGCTGCGCTCTTTTAAGCATCTCCAGTACATAAAGCCAAGAAATTCCAGTTCCAGCAGAGGTGAATCTTACCACGAGAAAGAGGGCTCTGATCAATATCCTGCGGGAATTCTAGTCTGCGGGAATTCTAGACTTCTTACATTTGGAAAAGGGGAAGGTATAATCAACTCACTAGAGTTTTAGACAGTGATTTAAAATAAGTACCGAAAGCCATCTGAACAATATGGAGCTATACTGACACAATATGCTAAGGGAAAGAAATAGAACACAAAGTTGTACGTATGTTCTCTAGTAAAACTACAGAAAACGTGTCTGTGTGCACGTGGCCCAAGGCTGGAAGGGAACAAAGGGAAGATGAAAAATTCGGGAGGGTGGCAGGATCAAGGCTGATTGTTTCCCTTTTGATATTTTCTTTCAGGCTGTAATATTATTTTGAATTTTTAAAAAATAGGTAAGAAGGGCAGAGAAAACACACTGTACCCCTAGGGTTCTTAACAACCTTATATCACGTGCCTGATAGCAAGTGTTTCACTGAGACTCGAGGCTCCCTTCTGATCTTTGGACACTATGATTCATTCACATATATGGGAAAGTTTAGCAGTTATCTTACTTCTACTTGGTTACTTTACTATTTAGGACATCAGCCCATTTCATAGGCAAAGAAATTTGGGTAAAAGGAGAGGGAGTAGGTAGGAAGCTCAGGCTGGATCACACTTTTAAGTGTGGTTACCCTCCCCTAGGACAGCTACTTGGGATTGTACACACTGTGTACTGCCAAGTCCAGGCAACAGTCCCAAAGCAAGGTGAGAATGGCACCCCGGGGCCTGGGGTGGCAACCATTGTCCTTACCTATACTTCTAATCAGGACAATGGTATCTCTCAAAAAATATTCATCTTAAGTGAATTCCCAATTTATTCATTCAACAAACACGTGCTAAGTAATTTATCCCTTGCCTGGTTTTGGGAGAGGCACAGGAAGGCAGAAAATAGAGTCCCTGCCACAACAAGGAACTCCTGGGACAGGAGTCAAAGCCAGACTAGATCAAATCCACAAACACACAATGACAAAACAGCATGCTGAGGACCCCAGAAGAGATGTGGACCCCAGTTAGGGCACTAGGAACGGGGGAGAGACAGCCATCATGGAGAGGGCAAGCCAGGACAGAGGTGTTGTCTCCCAAGGGAGACCATCTGAGAGGGTATTTAAGGCAAAGCAGACGTTTACTAGTAGGATAAAGTCCTAGGCTTAAGTGAGAACATGTGCGAAGTCATGGGGGGAATAAAACAATGAAGTGCTTTGATAGAACAGCAAACTGGTTATTGTGGCCGGAGCTCAAGATCCACATCGCCGCTGGCTAAGTGAGATCCTGAAAAGATTTGTACCTGCCACAGAGATCCAGGTGGGAAGAGAGGGACTGACAGGTTCTCCTCCTACAGGTGCTAATCTAGTGGGAGATCAAGAAATGTGCTTCCTCTAAGAGCACTCAAGGATAAAATATCCAAAATGCCATCATGATACGTTTCTTTTCAGATCTGAGTTTATTTTCACCCCCAATAAAACGTGCCTTTGTTTCAAAAATAAATCTCCAGGCCAAATGGAGGAGGAAAAGGGACTCTTTATAGCTTAAGCCAGGAGTCAGCTAAGAGTTATGGTTGTCACTACATCTCTGAGCTAATCTCAGTCTCACTCTTTGGAAGTGGGAGGCAGCCGGCCCAGTGGAAAGAACGTGGGCTCCAGAGCCAGGAAAACTTGATTCATATCCCAGCTCTTGCATTCACTTTCTAGGTAGGTGACCTTGAATAAATACCTTTTCTAACTCCTTTTCTTCATCTATAAAATGCTAATGCTGTCATCTGGCCTGCAGGTCTAATGATTAAATGGGATATCGAAGAGAAACAATCTGGCTTGACGGAGCAACAAATGTTACTTTCCTTCTGGCGTGCCCTCCAGCCAAAGACCAGAGGGGCACACTGCAGTGGATCAAAGTGGGTTTACTGCTCTGTAGAGAGGATGCATGCCATGGAAAGTGTGGGCATCCCAAGAGGATGCTTTTAGAGAAGACTTATAGGATTTGGGCTTTGGCTGTGATCGGGGAGGGGGAGTTTAAAGCAGCAGGGTTTTGCTCTAGGTTGAATGCTGTCAGGGAGTGGAAGTGACTTTATGATGGGATATCTTAATAACTGTTACCTAGAAGGAAGGAAATCTAGAGCAAAGCCAAAGCTGTAACTGGTAAAGATGGAGCAGTCACTCATAATAGCCGGAGACAGGGATATTTGGTCATTTTTGTGATTTGGACAATGTCCAGGGTTTTGTCTCTGTTCAGAAATGAGAGGGATCTTATTTTTGTCTTGATTCATTACTGCCTCAGAGCATGTGGCCTTATAGATGTTGGTGATCTGTCAAACTTCATGTTTCAAGGCTTACCTGAGGGCCAGGCCAACCCCTTGAATGTTAGAGACTGCCTTTCTTTTTTTCTCACTTCCCATTAGTGGACAAAAAAAGATCTTTTTTGTCCTTTATGTTTAGAATTGAAAAGAGGGGAAATTTCAAGCTGATAACCAACCACAGCAATCATGAACGTACATAAATATAACAAACTGCCAGTTTCACAAAGCTTATCTGTTTTATACAGCTTAGCTTTATCCTTGGGAAAACTTTTTAAACACAGATGTAAAACTTACATTATGAATTCCAAGCTGCACCTTTTATAAATAAATAAAAAGGCATTTGTTTTGTAAGGTTTTGGAAGTTTTCTCCCAGAGCTACTTTAATATTGTTCAGATATTTTCAAGCTTCAGGAAAATACATTACCAGTATAGCAGGAATGACCTAAGTGAACAAATCACCGCCTAGGGCCATTTCTGGGAAGATTTGCTAACAAGAGGACAAACTACATCATTACAGGAACACCAGGAGTTTTCAGTTTTTTTCCTAATGAGAACAATAACAACAAAAAGATACAAAGTTCACCGAGAAATCAACTGTTAATCTAAGAAAGTTTAAATAGACACTCACTCCCTACCCCACTAGGAAACAGTGGGTAATGAATTTAAAAAGTAGAGTAACAGGGCAGCCCGGGTGGCTCAGCAGTTTAGTGCCGCCTTCAGCCCAGGGCCTGATCCTGGGGTCCTGGGATCGAGTCCCACATCGGGCTCCCTGCATGGAGCCTGCTTCTCCCTCTGCCTGTGTCTCTGCCTCTCTCTCTCTCATGAATAAAAAAAATATTTAAAAAAAAAAAGTAGAGGAACAAACTCCCTTCCCTTAGCGGTGTTGATAGCAAGTAGATCAAAATCGCACTCTACTGCCAATGGAAGATTAATTCAGTAAGTAATACAGATATCCTCCATCACCATCTCACTTTTTGTTCTACCCAGGCCATGCCTCCAGAACACACAGACCCTTTTCTTGCAGATATTACAGAAACTCTGTCTATCTCAGGGCCCTCCTCACTCACCTGGTTTCTGATCAGGCTCGGGCCAGGACTTCCGCAGAACATGGACTGTGGACCCAGGTTGAATGCCGTAGAAGTCAAGGGTCTGGTCATCTTTAAGCTTCCGGCCACAGTATATCAAATCTAAAAAGAGAACGGTCCACTTATATTTTGCTTCTCAAAACAATGTGGATGGCTTCTGCCTCATAAGAAACTTACCTCAATGGGACAGATAGCCGGAGTGCTTTAAAAAGTACTCTTATTTAATAAATACATTTCAATAAAAATCATTAGCGAGTACAAAGTCATAAAATACAGTCTATGCACGGGAAAGCTCTAGAGCTTAACATCCGGGAAACTGCTCGATTTAAATAAATGAGAAAGGGCATCTCGGTGGCTCCGTGGTTTAGCGCCGCCTTCAGCCCAGAGGCTGGATCCTGGAGACCCCGATGAGTCCCACATCGGGCTCCCTGCGTGGAGCCTGCTTCTCCTTCTGCCTGTGTCTCTGCCTGTCTCTCATGAATAAATAAATTAAAAATCTTTAAAATAAATAAGAAAATGCAACAATAAAAAAAGGATGAACCAACTGGATCCCTCAGCTTCATAAATTATGTTTATCATTTAATTCCTTCTTCCTGGGGATCCCTGGGTGGCGCAGCGGTTTGGCGCCTGCCTTTGGCCCAGGGCGCGATCCTGGAGACCCGGGATCGAATCCCACGTCGGGCTCCCGGTGCATGGAGCCTGCTTCTCCCTCTGCCTGTGTCTCTGCCTCTCTCTCTCTCTGTGACTATCATGAATAAATAAATAAAAAATCTTTAAAAAAAAAAAAATAATAATTCCTTCTTCCTCCACCTAGAATACCCTTGCCCTCCTTTCCTTTTTTCCCTTTTTACTGCCATCTCTCTAACCGATCAAGCAAACAAAAATCCTTCCAATCATCCCTCAAAACCCATCTCGAATACTACATACTGGGGCCTCCCCCAAAGATGAGCTCCTCCTTCCCTAGCCCACCCCAAATTCAAGCTCTTTCATGTCATTGTTAAGGAACTCCATGATAAAGAAGCTCCGTATGATGCACAACTCAAATGGCAACCCAACCCGCAGTTTTATTACTTGGCTTACAACGACACTCACTTCCCTGGACACAGTTAACACGGTGGAGGTAACAGACTCCAAACTCTTAGTCTACTCTTGTAATTCCAGAAGTGTCCTCCCCAGAAAGAGGTCAGAACAGCATCCCATCCCCAGTCCACAGAGACTCACCAATCAGCTCAGGGTCTGGAACAGACTCCTGGAGTTTGCCAGCAATGAGCTGCTTCAGAAATGAAATACTGTAGCCCCCCAGTGAGTATTCACCCAACTCTGACTCTGGCAACTGGAGAATGGACTTTGGGGCAAGTGGCTGGTCAGCCAGCTTCACCGCCAGGTGCCAATCTGAGAGAGACATCCTCTCTCTTTCGCGCTCTCTCTTTCTCCCTGTAAAGGAACAAAGCCTGAGTGGTTACAGGGCAGACCACCACCCTACCCCTCCCTACCCCACCCTCACCCCCATGCCCACCCCCACCCAGGGGTTGAATGAACTGCGAATTCAGTGTGACACTGTTGGAGAAAAACACAGGACGCAACCTCAGGCCAGAACCAGAATCTGTGAGTCCTCCCTCTCCTTACTCATCCTATGAGAAACAGCATAAGACTTCAGTTTTCTAGGCCTCAGTTCCTTCAATCTTTAAAGTGGACATAAAAACCCCATCTCACCTAATAGGAAATGTTGTGAGGTTCAAACGAGATCATCCAACCCTCTCCCTATGTATGCTCCTTATTGCCAATTTTCTTCATCAATTCTTTTCTTACATGATTTAAAAAAAAAAATTTTTATTGGAGTTCAATTTGCCAACATGTAGCATAACACCCAGTGCTCATCCCACCAAGTGCCCCCTTCAGTGCCTGTCACCCAGTCTCCCCAACCTTCCTGCCCACCTCCCCTTCCACTACCCCTTGTTCATTTCCCAGAGTTAGGTGTCTCTTTCTTACATGATATATATATATATATATATTTTTTTTTTATTGGAGTTCAATTTCTTCTTCCTCAATTCTGTATAACAAGTTCCCTGCCTCTTGCCTCTCTCCCTGTCCAATATCCACGCTGCCCCTCAACCCATCACTTTAGTGTTTTCTACTCAAGCGTTTGCATTCCTTTCAAGCGTCCAATACAGCGACTCACCAATTTACAGCACTCCCTGCTCATCCTGCTCATCACCTACTTCTCCCATCCTCCACCCCCTATCCGCACCCCCCCCCCCCCCAGCTCCCTCCTGGAACCATCTGTTAGCTCTGCCGACTCCTACCTGGATTCTTCAAATACAACCTCCTCCGTCCCGTCTCCCTTCCCTCTGACGTCCCCACACCCCCCTTTGTAAGCAAACGCTTGCAAATACTTATTTAATGCCCAACCCCCCACCCCATTCCCATTCTTGGGAGGCCCTGCCGTGAAAGCAAAGAAGAGAATTTCTGCCTCTTCGTCCCAGTGTTTGGCCGATGTGTCCAGAAAAATGAGTCAGAGACTCCTGCGGGTGGGAGACCCTCCTAGGGCAGGGCGGGCCGTGGTCAGGATCATGACCCCGTATCTCACTTGCTCCTCCCAGCTGCTCCCTGAAGGGCCTTATCACGCACAGTACAGACCAGGGCACCGAAGCCCCTGGCCCAAGGTTACAGCCAGCCAGCAGCGGGGCAGGGACGCTGTGTCGCAGGCGACGACCCCGCCGCCCCCACGGGGGCTGCTAAGTAGTGGACGCTCGTCCGGCCCGCGCGGCCCGGGGCCCCCAGCGCCCTCACCCGTCCCGCGGAAGGAACCCGTCCGCAGAGCCGCCGGTGTAAACACGCTCCGGGCCACTCGCCGGAAACCGGAAGTCCCGCGCTGCATTCTGGGAGTTGCAGTCTTTCTGCGGCGGCCCCGCCCCTCCCGAGGCGCCGGCCGCCTACTCGGCTTCCGGTCAACCCACGCGGGGGGCGTGGCCTCCGGGCAGCTTGAAATTTCCCGCGCGGAGACTCCACCGCTGGGCCCCCCCAGGAGTCGCGAGAAGCTGCATATTTTGGATGCACTGTAAGAATTGCATTGTAAAAAAAATAAAAAATAAAAAATAAGAATTGCATTGTGTTTGCACGGAAGTTAGGATGAGTGCTCAAATGTGGAAGAAGGGGCAGCCCGGGTGGCTCAGCGGTTTAGCGCCGCCTTCAGCCCAGGGCCTGGTCCTGGAGACCCGGGATCGAGTCCCGCGTCGGGCTCCCTGCATGGAGCCTGCCTCTGTGTGTCATAAATAAGTAAGTAAGTAAATAGATAGATAAATATAAATGAATAAATATAAATAAATATAAATAATAAATAAATAATAAATAAATTAAAAATAATAAATAAAAATAAATGAATAAAAAATAAATTAAATTAAAAATAATAAATGAAAATAAATGAATAATAAATAATAAATAAATATAAATAAATAGTAAATAAACTGAAGAAGATATCAAGCCTTTAAGAGTTAAAACATGATGAAAAAAAGAACAGGCATATTTGAGAAGAACCAAAAATAACTTAGAAATAGGTATCGTCACTGAAATTAAGAATTGCACAAATGTAGGTCCTCGTCAAGAATGTGTATTATGAATATCTTCCCAGTGGTTGGCTTGCTCTTTCACACGCTTAATGGTGTTTTGTTTTTTGGTTTTTTAGATTTTACTTATTTATTCATGAGAGACACCGAGAGAGAGAGGCAGAGACACAGGTAGAGGCAAAAGCAGGCTCCTCGCAGGAGCCCGATGCGGGACTCAATCCTGGGACTCCAGGATCATGCCCTGGGCCAAAGGCAGACGCTCACCTGCTGAGCCACCCAGGTGTCCCAGGCCTTTTCAACTTGAGGCTGAGTCCTTTTAACATACAGTCCTGGAAGTTTTTGATGGTTTCCACACTGTCATGACAAGAGTTCTAGACTCATCTTGTACAATTCCTGCCCCAAACCCAAAATGAGCCATTCCTTCAAGAAGCTCAAATGGTTGTTAGTGGGAAATTGTATTGCAAGATCCCAATCAGCACCTAGAGATGCTTAGTGCTACTAGATTGCTCATTATTTCTAAGGTGCTTTGGTGGTCAGAGCTAGAAAGAGATCTAGATCTTTATAGAGATAAAAAGTTTATATGGTTCCTTCAAATTCACGGCTGCAGGGGGGGGTTTTCATAATCTTTTCTATGTTGCATGTTTATTTCCTGTCTTCCACACTGAGATTCTTAGTTCTCAAGAACATAGGGGTATCTCTTTTCCTCCCCGGCTGCTTGAAGCTCGGCCACCATCATGAACGACACAGTAACTATCCAGACCAGGAAGTTCATGACCAACCACTTCAGCAGAAACAGATGCTCATTGATGTTCCTCACCCCGGGAAGGCAACAGTACCTAAGACAGAAATTCGGGAAAAACTAGCCAAAATGTACAAGACCACACCAGATGTCATATTTGTATTTGGATTCAGAACCCATCCTGGTGGTGACAAGACAACTGGCTTTGGCATGATTTATGATTCCTTGGATTATGCAAAGAAAAATGAACCCAAACATAGACTTGCAAGACATGGCCTGTATGAGAAGAAAAAGACATCAAGAAAACAGCGCAAAGAATGCAAAAACAGAATGAAGAAAGTCAGGGGGACTGCAAAAGCCAATGTTGGTGCTGGCAAAAAGTGAGCTGGAGATTGGACAACAGAAGGAGTAAAGATTCTGCAGTGGCTTTATCTGTGATGATTCTGCAGATTTTTCATGAGAGGATTAATAAACTAAGAATGTTAAAAAAAAAAACAGAACATAGGGGTAAGCCATAATTACTCATTTACTTTAGCCCACATTATATAAATAACACTCTCCAAAATAAGAGTACAATCATCACCAATATAATTGTTAAGAAAGGTGTAAGGAGTGTCTGGTTGACTCAGTTGAAGAGCATGTGACTCTTGATCTCCAAGTCATGAGTTCGATCCCCACATTGGGTATAGAGATTGCTTAAATCAATGAATAACTTTTTAAATTAGGGACGCCTGGGTGACTCAGCAGTTGAGTGGGCGTGATCCTCAGGTCCCAGGATGGAGTCCCACGTCAGGCTCCCTGCATGGAGCCTGCTTCTCCCTCTGCCTGTGTCTCTGCCTCTCTCTCTCTCTCTCTTTCTCTCTCTCTCTCTCTCTGTCTCTCATGAATAAATAAATAAAATATTTTTTAAAAATAAAAATAATTTAAAAATAAAAAAACTTTTAAAATTAAAAAGAGGAGAAAAGTTAAAAATTTTCTTTTGCACATACTTTTCACTCTACCCCTTCCACTCCTCTCTACTTCAACAGACATATTATGTATTATCTGAATCTATACCATTAAATACCTTCTTCCTTTTAATACTTTTTAAAAATATGTTTTATTTATTTATTTGACAAAGAGAGAGAGCACAAGCAAGGGGAGCAGGATAAGGAGAAGCAGACTCCCTGCTTAGCAGGGAGCCTGATGTGGAGCTCAATCCCAGGACCCCGAGCTGAAGGCAGACACTCAACCAACGGAGCCACCGAGGCATCCCTCTTGTAACACTTTTAGTTCTCCAAGGAATTCTGTGTTTAATGTTCACAACTAGTGTTTGTTTTTTTTTGTTTTTTTGTTTTTTGTTTTTTGTTTTTTTACCATTGAAACTCACTCTGTACTAGATTTCCCAGGAAGGGTTACAATATTCCTGGAGCTTTTTCATAGCAATAGCCTTTACATGTAAAAATCAATTATCTAAACATAAAATTTTGGGTTCACATTTTCTTTCCTCAAGATATTTCATTTTCTTATGATGAAAACCGAATTTTCTTTCCCTTGCAATTTGTTTGCCCTTTTTACTTGCTCCTAGTTTCATCAAATATATTTCTTTCTTGGGGCATCTGGCTGGCTCAGTCAGTTAAGCCTGACTTGATTTCAGCTCAGGTCATCATCTCAGGGTTGTGAGATAGAGCCTCACATTGGGCTCTGCACTGAATGTGGAAACTGCTGAAGATTTTTTTCTCTCTTCTTCTCCCTCTGCTCCTTTTTCCCCAACTCACATGCACTCATGCGCTCTCTCTCTAATAAAAATAAAATTTTGGGATGACCGGGTAGCTCAGCAGTTGAGTGTCTGCCTTTGGCTCAGGGCGAGATCCTGGAGTCCCGGCATCAAGTCCCACATCGGGCTCCTTGTGAGGAGCCTGCTTCTCCCTCTGCCTGTGTGTGTCTTTCTCTCTCTGTGCCTCTCATGAATAAATAAATAAAATATTTTTAAAAATAAAATAAAAATTTAAATTCTCAAAAATAATTTTCTTTTTCTATAAGTTCTGGTAATTTTGCCAAACTATGCCTTGGTGTCACTCGTTCTAGGTCAGTTATCTCAGGCAAATGGTAAGATCTTTCAAAACATAACATCGATTTTTAAAAATTTCATGACAACTTTTTTGAATTATAAGTTTTAGAATTACAAGTTTTCTCTTGCTCTGATTTGCTTCTTAAGAAGACTCTTGTTATTCATATGTTGGATCTTTGTTCTCTCTTCAATATTTTTTGCTTTTTCTCCAATCCTTTATATCTTCCTTTTTTATTTTTTAGATGTTCCTTCTTTCCTCCTTATATTTCTCTTATAGCGTTACCTGCCGTATTTATTCCTCCTTGTGTTCCTTTTGTTTTAGGCTTTATTTTGTATTTTTCTTCTTTTATTTGTATATTCTTTTCTGAGCTCTTTCACTTCATTTCTGAGCTTTCCTCGTCCTAATTGATGTTATGCTTTCATATCACATACCATTTCCTTAAGATCTTTTAGTTCATTTGGGGCACCAGAGCCTGTTGGGTGACCAACTCAATTTCAGTTCAGGTCTTGATCACAGGGTTGTGAGTTCAAGTCCCATACTGGGCTCTACGCTGGGCATGGAGCATACATTTTTTTTAAAGATTTTTATTTATTTATTCATAGAGACACAGAGAGAGAGAGAGGCAGAGACACAGGCAGAGGGAGAAACAGGCTCCATGCAGGAGCCTGACGTGGACTCGATCCCAGGTCTCCAGGATAACATCCTGGGCCGCAGGCAGCGCTAACCTGCTGCACCACCGGAGCTGCCCGAGCATACATTAAAAAAAAAAGGAAAGATCGTCTCGGTCATTTTGAAATAAGTGATTGTCATTTATGTCTCTTGCTCATATCCTATTGGTATGCTTTCACTGCTAATAAGGATGTAATTCTGCTCCTTATTCTCTTTTTCATACAATAATCTTGTATGAGATTTGACTTCTTCCCTGTTGTTTATTATGAATAGCTATGAATGCTTATGTTAAAAAACAAGAAAAGTTCTCAAATCAGCAACCTACCTTACATCTTAAGGAACTAGAAAAAGAACAAACTAAGCCCAAAGCTAGCAGAAGAAAGGACATAATAAAGACTAGAGCAGAGAGAAATGAAATACAGAAGAGAAATACCAATGAAATCAGAAGTTAGTTGTTTGAAAAAAACAACAAAATTGACAAACTTTAGCTAGATGGACTGAAAAAAAGAGAAGACAAATCATTCACATCAGAAATGAAAGTGGAGAGGTGCCTCAGTCGGTTAAATATCTGCCTTCGGCTTGGGTTGTGATCCCAGGGTCCTGGGATCAAGCCCTGTGTCAGGCCCCTTGCTCGACAGAGTCAGTTTGTCCCTCTTCCCCTGTGTGTGCTCTCTCTGTGTCAAATAAGTAAATAAAATCTTTTGAAAAATGGAAGTGGGGACATTACCACTGATTCTACAGAAATAAAAAAAAACTGCAAGAGAGTACTGGAACAATTGTATGCTAACAAATTGGGTAACATTGATGAAATGGACAAATTCGGGGCACCTGGGTGGCTCAGTCAGGCATCTACCTTCAGCTCAGGTCATGAGTCCAGGGTCCTGGGGTAGAGTCCCACATTGGGCTCCCTGCTCAGTGCAGGATCTGCTTCTCCTTCTCTCTCTACTGACCCCCTGCTTGTGCTCTCTCACTCCTTCTGTCAAATGAATAAATAAAATCTTTTTAAAAATGGACAAATTTCTAGAAACACAAACCCACCAAGACTAAATCATGAAGAAATAGAAGATCCGAATAGAACTATAACTAGTAAGGAGACTGAATCAGTAATAAAAAAATTTCCCAACATCTGACAACTAGAGGGTGCTGAGAAGTTTTGAGTAACACTTTGCTTAAAACCCAAACAATCCAACAAAGAAAAGCCCTGAACCTAATGGCTTCGTTGGTGAATTCTACCAAACATTTAAAGAACTAATACCAATCTTTCTCAAACTTTTGCAAAAAACTGAAAAGGAGGGAACACTTCCCAACTCAGTTTACAAAGGCATTACCCTGTTATCAAAACCAGACAGCAGGGATCCCTGGGTGGCTCAGCCATTGAGCGTCTGCCTTTGGCCCAGGGTGTGATCCTGGAGTCCCGGGATCAAGTCCCACATCGGGCTCCCTGCATGGAGCCTGCTTCTCCCTCTGCCTATGTCTCTGCCTCTCTGTGTCTCTCTTGAATAAATAAGTCTTTAAATAAAAAAAAGAAAGAAAGAAAGAAAGAAAGAAAGAAAGAAGAAAGAAAGAAAGAAAGAAAGAACCACACCCAAATGTCATGAGCATCCATGCAAAAATCCTCCACAAAATACTAGCAAACAATTCAGTGGCATATGCAAAGGATTATACACCATGACCGCATGGGATTATTCCCAGAATGCAAAGATAGTTCAACATACAAAAATGTATTAATGTAATTTACAGCACATCCACAAAAGGAGGGGAAGGAACCACAGGAGCATTTCAATATAGAAAAGGCACTGACAAAACTAATCTAATTTACTAACTGACACCCATTTAAGTTAAAGACACTTAACAAACTAACAATACAAGGAAACTACCTCAACAAAATAAAAGGGGCCTTCTTAATTACATCCCCCTCCACTCACATGGCAATGACTTTGGATTTTCTGAGCATACACCAGCTGGCTGGGGGGAGGCAGCCCAGAGGCTGCTGGCTGGGGAAGGGAGGGGAAGGGAGAGGGGAGGGAGTCAGGCCAAGATGGAAATTCTGTGTTCTCACAGCAGAGCGATGATGGGGTGCTGACCCCTGCCCTCTGCCCTCTCCTGAAGGGACCCTCTGCCAGCCTCCTGACGGAAAGCCATCTTTGTCCTGCTTATAGGCTCAGAGGACGTGGTGTTCACTCAAGCCAGCCTGTCCTCTGAGAAACACCACTTTCAGGGTCCAACCCACTGAGCTGGCCGTTAGCGAGTCTGGCACTAGACTTGTCTTCTAGTTTGTTAAGACTCCCCGACTTGGGGCGGCCTGGATGGTTGAGCTCAGTGGTTGAGGGTCTGCCTTAGCCTCAGGTGTGATCCTGGGGTCCTGGGATGGGGATCATCCCCGCATCCAGCTCCCTGCAGGGAGCCTGCTTCTCCTTCTGCCTATGTCTCTGCCTCTCTCTGTGTGTCTAGCATGAATGAATGAATAAATGAATGAATGAATGAATGAATGAATGAATGAATGAAATCTCTAAAAAAGAAAAGAGACTCCCCGACTTCTAGGCGACCCCTGTCATGGGGTGGGGAGGTGGGGGGTGGACCTGAGGCTCAGGGAGGGGACAGGGCTTGCCATCATGCACAGAAGCCCGCAAGTCTGTCTCCTCCAGGCCTGGGCTGGGTTCTTCCCTTGGCGCTGGGGCTCCGGGTCGTCGGGGGTCACCGCCTCCGCTGGCTCGGCCCGGCCCCGCTGCTGCTGCTCTGCACGGCCGCCCCCCGCCCCAGGTCCCCGAAGAGCGGACCCCGCGTCCCCGCGGGAGCGCGTGGGTCGGGGCTCGAGTGTGCGCGCTGGCAGGCGGGGCGGGCCCGGAGCCCCCCTCTCGGCCGGGCCGGGGTGTTGCTCGTCCCCGCGCACGAGCTGCGGCTTCACTCCTCACTTGCACCTGGGGACGAGTGGCGTTTCTGGAACTTGACCGGGGTCGCGAAGCCATCAGGTGCGAAAGACCGAGTTCAAGCTCCTGCAAGCGGGTGGACAGTGAGCGGGGAAGAGCAGGACGCCTGGGCAGCTGGTCTTTTTTTTTTTTTTTTTTTAAGATTTATTTATTATATTATTATATATAGAGAGAGACAGAGGGAGAAGCAGGCTCCCTGCAGGGAGCCCGACGCGGGACTCGATCCCGTGACCCCGGGGTCACGCCCTGGGCCCAAGGCGGCGCTAACCCGCTGAGCCCAGCAGGGATCCCTGCGGCTGGTCTTTAACGTTGCTCCTCGTTCCCAGCTAGAGGCCTCCTCACTCTGCTCCTGGCTCGGCTCCGGAGCTTCCGCAGGCTCCACCTGGCCTGTAAATGAGTCCGAGCTGGTTTGCAGGTCAGCTCCGCACCCCTGCGCGCCCGCCTCTGCTTTTGGTTGTCACCCCTGCCTTCTCCTTCCCACGGGCGAGGCCCTGCTCTGGAAGAAAGCCCTGCCCCGGCCTTCAGCCCCTGGTGGAAAGGCCAAGAGAACTTCCCAGGTTCAGCTGCTGTTCTCTAAATGGTCAGGCTTCTCAGCGGATGTCTGTTGACTCTTTCTACCAATTCCTATTCTCAGATCTGTTAGATGCCTCCTTCCTCCCTTCTGCTTCTTTCTGCACAGATGCTAATACCGTGCAGGTCCGTGGTTACCAATCCTTTGTCCTCACCAGCTTGTATTTTGGAGTTCCTGGAAGCACCGTCACCTTGTATAGAAGTCACATCCTGCTGCCGTCGAGAAGTACCACACACGGAGTAGCTTAAACAATAGAAAGTTATTTCTCACAGTACTGGAGTGTGGAAAGTCCAAGATCAGTGTCCAGCAGGATCTGGTTTCTAGGAAGAACTCACTTTCTGGTTTGTAGATGGCCACGGTGCCCCTACCTGGCCTTTCATTGGTGTGTGTTCATGGAAAGAGACCTTTCCCTCTTATCAGGCCACCCATCCTATTGTATTAGGGACTCATGACTTCATTTAACCTTAATTACCTCCTAAAAGCTCTATCTCCAAACAATGTCATATTGGAGTTTAGGGTTCAGTGTATAAATTTGAGGGGCAAACAGTTCATAGCACCTAGTTTTGTTATAAATATTATCCTTGGGTTTTTGGGTTTGACCCCAGTTGCTCTGTTTGTGTGTGTGTGTGTGTGTGTGTGTGTTTTAAAGATTTTCTTTATTCATGAGAGACATAGAGAGAGGCAGAGACACAGGCAGAGGGAGAAGCAGGCTCCATGCAGGGAGCCCGATGAAGGACTCCGTCCCAGGACCCTGGGATCACACCCTGAGCCAAAGGCAGACGCTCACCCACTGAGCCACCCAGCCGTCCCACTGTTTTTAATTGGGGATCCAGAGAGATTAAAAAGCGTCTCCCTCATCACGCTAAGTAAAATAAGCCAGTCACAAAAAGATAAATATATTATTTCAATTATGTGAAGTACCTAGAGTGGTTAAAATCATAGAGACAGAAAGTTTAAGGGTGGTTGCTAGGGTTTGGGGGAAGGGAGAATGGGAAGTTATTACCTGGTAGGTGTAGAGTTTCAGTTTTACAAGATGAAAAGAATTCCTGAGATGGACGATGGTGCACCACAATGTGAAAGTACTCAACACTGCAAACCTAAAATGCTTACAATTTTATGTGTTTTTATAACAATTAAAAAATGGAGGACACACACTGGCTCAGTCAGTGGAGCATTCAACTACTGATCTTAGGGTTGTGAATTCCAGCCCCATGTTGGGTGTAGAGATTACTTAAAAAAAAAAATCTTAAAAACAATTTTTCAAAGAAAAAAACAGGGGAAAAAAGCTATGTCACCACCATCAGATCCAGAATCTTCTCTCCAAACTTTCAATCGTTAAGCAGAGTTCCAGATTAAAACCCATCAGCACCTACTCTTCACATCCTTTTCAACAATGAGTATTATCTTTCTTTAATCCGTGCCTATTGGATAGATTTAACACATGAATTACATTAAAGTTTTAATTTGTCTTAAAATAATGACAAACGAAAAGATGTCACTGCAGTGTGCTGGTCAGTGTTCTTGGTTACAAACAACAGAAACTAATTCTGGGTAACCTTAGTAGAAAAGGAATATATTGGGATGGTGCTGTGAAGTTCCCAGAATCAACGAAAACAGACATAAACAAATATGAAGGGAGGCAAGAGCCAACCTTAGAAATATCCTCTTGTCAGTCTACTTGTGACCTTCCACCCGCAAGCCTAGTTTTGAAATCATGGTGCCTGCCACACTCTGGATTATGTTCCTGGGGTTAACAATGAGGTTTGGCTTAATGCCTTATCCTGTTCCTAAGATCCCAGGCAGATTTATCTGCTCAGAAAAAGAATTCTTTTTAAAATAATTAATTAGTTGATTAATTAATTTAAAAGATTTCATTTTAATTCCAGCATAGTTAACACACAGTGTTATATTAGTTTCAGGTATACAGTGTAGAGATTCAACACTTCATACAATACCTGGTGCTCATCACAAGTGCCCTCCTTAATCCAAACACCTATTTCACCCATCCCCCTCTGGTCACCATCACTTTGTTCTCTATAGTTGAGTCTATTTTGGGGTTTGTCTCTTTTTTTGTTGTTGTTCATTTGTTTTGTTTCTTCACTTTATATATGAGTGAAATCATACGGTATGTCTTTCCCTGACTTAGCATAATACCCTCTAGCTCTATCCATGTTGTTGCAAATGGCAAGAATTCATTCTTTTGTCTGGCTGGGTGATATCCATTGGGTATATATACCACCTCGTCTGTATCCATTCACCTATGGATGGACACTTAGGCTACTTCTGTAATTTGGCTATTGTAAATAATGCTATCATAGACATAAGGTACATTTACCTTTCCAAATTAGTGTTTCTGTATATTTTGGGTCCATATCCACTAGTGGAATTACTGAATCATAAGATGGTTCTATTTTTCATCTTTTGAGGAACCTCCATACTATTTTCCACAGTGGCTGCACCAATTTGCATTCCCACCAACAGTATGCAAGGGTTTC
Source organism: Canis lupus dingo (assembly GCF_003254725.2). Classification (NCBI taxonomy): domain Eukaryota; kingdom Metazoa; phylum Chordata; class Mammalia; order Carnivora; family Canidae; genus Canis; species Canis lupus. Next base: position 37,827,493 of record NC_064272.1, read on the forward strand.
TTTTTCTTTTTTTTTTTTAAGACAATTTTATGCTTTTTTTTTTTAAAGATTTTATTTATTTATTCATGAGACGCACAGAGAGAGAGAGGCAGAGACACAGGCAGAGGGAGAAGCAGGCTCCATGCAGGGAGCCCGACATGAGACTCGATCCTGGGTCTCCAGGATCATGTCCTGGGCCGAAGGAAGGCGCTAAACCACTGAGCCACCCAGGGATCCCAAGTGTTTCTTTTTCTCCACATCCTGGTCAACATTTGTTTCTTGTGTTTTTTATTTTAATTATTCTGACCTGTGAGGTGAGATCTCATTGTGTTTCTGATTTACATTTCCCTGATGATTAGCGATGTCGAGCATCTTTTCCTGTATCTGTTGGCCATCTGTATGTCTTTTACCATTTTTTTAACTGGATTATTTGTGAGTTTTGGTGTCAATTGTTCTTTATATATTTTGCATACTGGCCCCTTATTGGATATGTCATTTGCATATATCTTCTCCCATTCAATAGGTTGTCTTTTAGTTTTGTTGATTGTTTCCTTTATTGTGCAGAAGCTTATTTTGGTGTAGTCCCAATAGTTTATTTTTGCTTTTGTTTCCCTTGCCTCAGGAGACATAGCTAGAAAAATGTTGCGACAGCCAATGTCAGAGACATTACTGCCTGTGCTCTCCTCTAGGATTTTTATGGTTTGAGGTCTCACATTTAGGTCTTTAATTCATTTTGAATTTATTTTTGGGTATGGTGTAAGAAAGTGGTACAATTTCTTTTTTTTTTTTTTCAATTTCATTCTTTTTCATGTAGCTGTCAAGTTTTCCCAGCACCATTCGTTGGAGACTGCTTTTTTCCCATTGCATAGTCTTGCCTCCTTTGTAGAATATTAACTGACTATATAAATAAATCATGGGGGGATCCCTGGGTGGCTCAGTGGTTCAGCGCCTGCCTTCGGCCCAGGACATGATCCTGGAGACCCGGGATCGAGTCCCGCATCGGGCTCCCTGCGTGGAGCCTGCTTCTCCCTCTGCCTGTGTCTCTGCCTCTGTGTGTGTGTGTGTGTGTCTCTCTCTCATGAATGAATGAATGAATCAATCAATCCTGGGTTTGTTTCTGGGCTCTCTATCCTGTTCCATTGAAATATATGTCTATTTTTGTGCCAGTACCATACTGTTTTGATTACTGAAGCTTTGTAGTGTATCTGGAAATCTGGGATTGTGATACCATCAGTTGTGTTCTTTTTTTTCAAGATTGTTTTGGCTCTTCAGTGGTTCCATACAGATGTTAGGATCATTTGTTCTAGTTTGGTGAAAAATTCTGTTGGTATTGTGATAGGGATTGCATTAAATCTGTAGATTGCTTTGGGTAGTATAGACATTTTAGCAATATTTGTTTTTCCAACTCATGAGCATAGAATATCTTTCCAATTGTTTATGTCATCTTCAATTTCTTTCATCAGAGTGTAGGTCTTTTTACCTCCTTGGTTAAGTTTATTCCTAGATATTTTATTATTTTGGGTGTAAATGGAGCTGTTTTCTTAATTTCTCTCTCTGCTACTTCATTATTAGTGTATAAAAATGCAGTGGGTTTCTGTATATTGATTTGTATCCTGCAACTTTATTGAACTCATTTATCAGTCTAGTAGTTTTTGCTGGAGTCTTTCAGGTTTTCTACGCATATAGTATCATGTCATTTGTAAATAGAAAAAGTTTTACTTCTTCCTTGCTAATTTGGATGCCTTTTACTTCTTTTCATTGTCTGATTGTTCAGGCAATGTTGAATAACAATGATGAGAGTGGACATCCATGTCTTGTTCCTGGAGGAAACAAGGAAAAGTCAGATGTTCCCCATTGAAGATGGAATTAGCTATGGGTTTTTCATATATGCTTTTATTGGGTTGAGGTATGTTCTCTCTAAATCTGCTTTGTTGGGGCAGCCCCAGTGGATCAGTGGTTTAGCGCCGTCTTCGGCCCAGGGCATGATCCTGGAGACCCGGGATCGAGTCCCACGTCGGGCTCCCTGCATGGAGCCTGCTTCTCCCTCTGCCTGTGTCTCTGCCTCTCTCTCTCTCTCTCTCTATCTCTGTGTCTCTCATGAATAAATAAAATCTTTTTTTAAAAATAAATAAATAAACCTGCCTTGTGTAGGATTTTTATCATGAATGGATGTTGTACTTTGTCAGATGCTTTTTCAGCATCTATCGAAATGATCATCTGGTTTTTATCCTTTCTCTTGTTGATGTGATGCATCATGTTTTATGATATTGAGGTATGTTCCCTCTAGTATCTCGGTGAGAATTTTTGCATCCATGTTCATCAGGGATGTTGGTCTCTAATTCTCCCTTTTGGGAGAATTTTGGGGTTTCTGGTTTGGGAATCAAACTCAAGGAGGAATGCTGGTCTCATAGAATGAGTTTCAAAGTTTTCCTTCCATTTCTATTTTTCAAAACTGCTTCAGAAGAATAGTTTTTTTTTAATGTTTTATTTATTTATGATAGTCACACAGAGAGAGAGAGAGAGAGGCAGAGACATAGGCAGAGGGAGAAGCAGGCTCCAGGCACCGGGAGCCTGACGTGGGATTCGATCCTGGGTCTCCAGGATCGCGCCCTGGGCCAAAGGCAGACGCTAAACCGCTGCGCCACCCAAGGATCCCAGAAAGAATAGGTTTTAATTCTTCTTTAAATGTTTGGTAGAATTCTCCTGGAAAGACTTCTAGCTCTGGACTCTCATTTGTTGTGAGATTTTTTGATTACTGCTTCAATTCTTTTCTGGTTATAGGTCTTTTCAGGTTTTCTATTTCTTCCTGTTTTAGTTCTGGTAGTTTTTATGTCTCTAGGAATGCATCTATTTCTTCTAGATTGCCTAATTTGTTGGCATATAATTGCTTATAACATATTCTTATAATTTTTTGTATTTCTTTGGTGTTGGTTGTGATCTCTCCTCTCCAATAAAATGTTCTTATTTATTCAGGTCCTTTCTCTTTTCTTTTTGATAAGTCTGCCTAGGGGCTTATCAATCTTATTAATTCCTTCAAAGAATCCGCTCCTAGTTTTGTTGATCTGTTCTACTATTCTTTTGATTTTTATTTCATTGATTTCTGCTCTAATCTTTATTATTTCTCTTCCCCTGCTGGATTTAGGTTTTACATGCTGTTCTTTCTCCATCTCCTTTAAGTGTAAGATTAGATTGTATATTTGGGACTTTTGTTTTGTTTTGTTTCTTCAAGGCTTGTATTGCTATATACTTCCCTCTTTGCCTTTGCTGCATCCCGAAGGTTCTGAAGAGTTGTGTTTTCATTTTCATTTGCTTCCATGAATTTTTAAAATTCTTCTTTAATTTCCCAATTGACTCATTAATTCTTTAGTAGGATGCTCTTTAACCTCCATGTATTTGTCTTGCTTCCTAATTTTCTCTGGTGATTGAGCAAGTTTTAAAGCATTGTGGTCTGAAAATATGCAAGGAATAATCCCAATCTTTTGGTACCAGTTGAGACCTACTTTGTGTCCCAGTATGTGATCCATTCTGGAGAATGTTCCATGTGCACTCAAGAAGAATGTGTGTTCTGTTGTGTTGGGATAAAATGTTCTGAACATATATGTGAAGTCCATCTGCTCCAGTGTGTTGTTCAAAGCCCTTGTTTCCTTGTTGATCTTCTGTTTATATATTCTATCCATTGCTGTGAGTGGGGTGTTAAAGTCCCCTGCTATTATTGTATTATTATCAATGTGTTTCTTTAATTTTGTTATTAATTGGTTTATAGAATTGGCTACTCCCAAGTTAGGGGCATAAATATTTATATTTCTTAGATCTTTTTATTGGACAGACCCTTTTATTATGATGTAGTGTCCTTCTTCATCTCTTATTCCAGTCTTTGGTTTAAAATCTAATTTGTCACTGGCTGGAGCCTGAGTCCTGGCTTCCCGTCTCACCTTCTTACTCTCCGAACAGCATGAGCTTCACCACCTGCTCCACCTTCTCTTCCAACGACCAGTCCCTGGGCTCCAGGCAGTCACCCAGCCACCGGGTCCAGATAATCAGCAGCAGTGTGGCCAGCGTCTATGCAGGTGCAGGGGGCTCGGGCTCCTAGATCTCTGTATCCTGCTCCACCAGCTTTCAGGGTGGCTGGGGGTCCGGAGGCCCAGCTGCAGGGATGGTTGGGGGACTGGCAGGCATAGAGGGTATCCAGGGAGAGAAGGAGACCATGCAAGACCTGAATGACCACCTGGCCTCCTACCTGGAGAGGGGGAGGAGCCTGGAGGCTGATGATCAGAAACTGGAGATGAAAACTCGGGAACACCTGGAGAAGAAGGGACCCCAGGTCAGAGACTGGGGGCATTACTTCAAGACCATTGAGGACCTGAGGGCTCAGATCTTTGCCAGTGCTGTGGACAATGCCTGCATCATTCTGCAGATTGATAATGCCCGTCTTGCTGCTGACGACTTCTGAGTAAAGTATGAGATGGAGGTGGCCATGCACCAGTCTGTGGAGAGTGACATCCATAGGCTTTGCAAGGTCATTGATGACACCAATGTCACTGGGCTGCAGCTAGAGACAGAGATCGAGGCTCTCAAGGAGGAGCTGCTCTTCACGAAGAAGAACCACGAGGAGGAAGTAAAGGATCTATAAAACCAAATCGTCAACTCTGGGTTGACAGTGGAGTTGGATGCACCCACATCTCAGGACCTCAGCAAGATCATGGCAGATATCCGGGCCCAGTATGACGAGCTGGCTCAGAAGTTCTGGGAGTAGGGATCCCTGGGTGGCGCAGCGGTTTGGTGCCTGCCTTTGGCCCAGGGCGCGATCCTGGAGACCCGGGATCGAATCCCACGTCGGGCTCCCGGTGCATGGAGCCTGCTTCTCCCTCTGCCTGTGTGTCTGCCCCTCTCTCTCTCTCTCTCTCTCTGTGTGTGACTATCATAAATAAATAAAAATTAAAAAAAAAAAAAAAGATCTGGGAGCAGCTGGACAAGTACTGGTCCCAGCAGATCGAGGAGAGCACCACGGTGGTCACCACACAGACTGCTGAGATAAGAGAAGCTGAGATGACCCTCATGGAGCGGAGAAGTACCACCCAGTCCTTGGAGATCAACCTGGACTCAATGAGAAACCTGAAGGCCAGCTTGGAGAACAGCCTGAGGGAGGTCGAGACCTGCTACGCGATGCAGATGGAACAGCTCAACGGGGTCCTGCTGCACCTGGAGTCAGAGCTGTCCCAGCCTGGCAGAGGGGCAGTGCCAGGCCCAGGAATATGAGGCTCTGCTGAATGTCAAGGTCAAGCTGGAGGCTGAGATTGCCACCTACTGTTGTCACCTGTTGGAAGATGGGAAGGACTTCAGTCTTATTGATGCCCTGGACAACAGCAACTCCTTGCAGACAGACCATCCAGAAGACCACCACCTGTAAGATCATGAACAGCAAGGCGGTGTCTGAGACCAACAACACCAAAATTCTGAGGCATTGAGGCAGCAGAAACATGGTACCCTTTGAGGAGCAGGAGGCCAATAAAAAGTTCAGAGGTCAAAAAATAAAATAAAATAAAATAAAATCTAACTTTTAGATTTTAAAAATTGGGGGTGCCAAGGTGGCTCAGTTGGTCAAGTGGCTGCCTTTGGCTCAGGTCATGATCCTGGGGTCCTAGGATCAAGCCCCATGTCGGGCTCCCTGCTCAGCAGGGAGTCTGCTTCTCCCTCTGCTTCTCTCCTCATTCACTCTCTCTCTCTCAAATAAATAAATAAATAAAATATTTTTTAAAAATCTAATTTATTTGATATAAGGATTTCTACCCCAGGTTTCTTTTGACATCTATTAGCATAAGTGGTTCTTTACCCCCTCATTTTCAATCTGGAGGTGTCTTTGGGTATGAAATGAGTCTCTTGTAGACAGCATATTGATGGGTCTTGGGTTTTTTTTTTTTTTTTTATCCAATCTGATACCCTGTGTCTTTTTATTGGAGCATTTAGCCCATTTATATTCAGAGTAATTATTGAAAGATATGAATTTAGTGCCATTGTGTTACCTGTAAAGTCAATGTTTCTGTGTACTGTCTCTGTTCCTTTCTGGTCTATGTTACTTTTGAGCTCTCTCTTCGCTCAAAGGATCCCTTTTAATATTTCTTGTAGGGCTGGTTTGGTGACCACAAATTCTTTTAGTTTTTGTTTCTCCTGGGAGCTCTTTATTTCTCTTTCTATTCTGAATGACAGCCTTGCTGCATAAAGTATTCTTGGCTGCATATCTTCCCCCTTTAGCACCTTGAATATATCATGCCAGTCCTTTCTGGCCTGCCAGGTCTCTGTGGACAGGTCTGCTGCCAGTCTTATATCTCTACCATTATAGGTTAAGAGCGTCTTTTTTTATTTTTATTTATTTATTCATGAGAGACACACAGAGAGAGGCAAAGACACAGGCAGAGACACAGGCAGGCTCTATGCAGGGAGCCCGATGTGGGACTCGATGGCATGAAGGCAGGTGCTCAACCACTGAGCCACCCAGGAGTCCCAGGTTAAGAGCTTCTTGTCCCAAGCTGCTTTCAGGATTTTCTCTTTATCTCTGAAATTTGCAAGCTTCACTATTATATGTCAAGGTGTTGACCTATTTTTATTGATTTTGAGAGGGATTCTCTGTGTCTCCTGAACTTGGATGCCTGTTTCCTTCCCCAGATTAGGGAAGTTCTGTGCTATAATTTGTTTAAATAAACCTCCTCTCTCTCTCTCTCTTTCTCTCTCTCTCTCTCTCTCTCTCTCCTCTTCCTCTGGAACTCCAATTATTCTAATTTTTTTTTTATTCTAATTTTTAAAAAAGATTTTATTTATTTATTCATGAGACACACACACACACACACACACACACAGAGGCAGAGACACAGGCAGAGGGAGAAGCAGGCTCCATGCAGGGAGCTCGATGTGGGACTCGATCCCGGGACTCCAGGATCAGGCCCTGGGCCGGAGGCAGGCACTCAACTGCTAAGCCACCCACACATCCCCCAATTATTCTAATATTGTTTCACTTTATGGTATTACTGATCTCTCGAATCCTCCTCTCATGATCCAGTAGTTGTTTATCTACCTTTTTCTCAGCTTCCTTGTTCTCCATCATTTTGTCTTCCATATCACTGACTCTCTCTTCTGCCTCATTTATGCTAGCAGTTAAGCCTCCATTTTTTATTGCATTTCAGTAATAGCCTTTTTTATTTCAACCTGATCAGATTTTAGTTCTCTTATTTTTCCAGTAAGGGATTCTCTAGTGTCTTCTATGCTTTTTTCAAGCCCAGCTAGTATCTTTATAATCGTTTTAAATTCTAGTTCCAACATCTTACTTATATCCATATTGATTAAATCTCTGGCAGTGAGTACTGCCTCCTGTTCTCTTTTGGGGTGAGTTTTCCCATCTCATCATTATGTCCAGAAAAGAACAGATGAAAGAGAGAGAAAATACAAAAATAGCAACAAGGCACCAGAAAACTATACACTAAACAAATCAGAAGAGAACAGAAACCAAAACAAAAAACAAAACAAAAACAAAAACAAAAACAAAAAACAGAGAGAGAGAGAGAAAGTCAAACAAGAAATAGAACAGAACAATAAACTAGATCCTGAGTGTATTTTGGTCTGTTTGTTAGAAGAAACTAGACCCCAAAATAGGAGAGAGAAACACACACACACACACACACACACATATATATACACAAAAATAAAATTAAATACAATGAAAGGAAGCCAAAAATGAGAAATATATATATATAAATGTAAATGTAAGAATGAAAATTTAAAAAGACTTAAAAAAAGAAATGATAAAATAAGAAAACAGCTGAAAAGGGAAAAATATAAAACCAAAAGACTACAGAATAATAAGAAAAACCCCACAAATGTCATATACTGTTTTCCCCAAGAGCTGGAGTTCTGCAGCCTTCTATGAGGGGGACACTCGGTATTAGCTGGATGTTTCTGCTGGTTTTCTGGCGAGGGGCCTGTTGTCCTGATTCTTAGATATCGTTGTCCCAGCAGAACTGCCCCTGCTACAACACTGGGCGCAGTGTAAGCAGCCCCAGATTGTACTATGGGGCCGAGGGCTTTCAGCACCGATGGTGGGGGGATGAACAAGGCTGCAGCCCAGTCTACAGCCCCAGAGCTGGAAGTTCGGCCCTTCACTCTTCGGTGAGCCCTCATAGAGTCAAGCACCCTGGTCTCCCTGGTGTCCTTCCCTACTCTGTGTTCACCCGGCCTGATATGGAGCATTTTATCTCAGGCAGGTGACCCTGTTTAGAGTCTCTAAACTTTAGGGACTCCTACAGCACGCGCCTGGGCCGCTCCTCCCAGGGATGGGAGGGAGGCCTCACTGCAGTTCTGCCTCTGGAGGGACGCCAGCTGGAGAGCAGTTGCCCAGCCCTGCCTCAGTTCCCGCTTTATGGCAACACCAAGCAGAAAGCCGGAGCCTGGACTCGCTGTTTTCAGCTGGCTTCCCCCCTCCAGGGCTTGGGAACTCTGCAGCACTCAGGCACCCCCATTCTTTTTGTGATCCGGGGGATCCTGAGACTATGCTGTCCCACCTGGGATTCCCACTCCACCTCGCCCCCTGAGCACCTTTCAGGCAGACTTTTAAGAGTTCGACCCTTGTGCTCTGCTGCTTCTAGTACTTTCCAGTGCCTGGCTTACGGAGGCTCTCTCCCTCTGCGCTTTGTCTTCTGACATACTGTCTTGGGTTCACGTCTCCACACCTCTCACCTTGCAAAAAGTGATCACTTTTCTATTTCTATCCTAGCAAGTCTTTTCTCAGAGCTCCGGTTAATTTGACAGGTGTTCAGAATGATGCGATAGCTCTCCAGCTGGATTCCAGGGCCCAGAAGAAATTAGGGTCCCCTACTCCTCTGCCATCTTAACTCCTCCCCCTGTAGCGGTTGTCCTCTTGTTGGATTGTTCCCTTCATGATTATGTAGTGTCCTCCCTTGTCTCATTACAGTTACTTTAAAGTCCATTTTGTATGATATAAATAAATATTGCTACCTTGGCTTTCTTTTCACTTCTGTTTGCATGTTAAATGCTTTTCCATCCCTTCACATTCAATCTGCAGGTGTCTTTAGGTCTGAAATGAGTCTCTTGTAGGCAGCATATAGATGGGTCCTGCTTTTTCATCCATTCCATCACCCTATATCTTTCAATGAGCCTTGAGTCCATTTACATTCAAAGTAATTATCGGGGACACCTGGGTGGCTCAGCGGTTGAGCGTCTGCCTTTGGCTCAGGGTGTGATCCCAGACACCTGGGATCGAGTCCCACATCGGGCTCCCTGCCTGGAGCCTGCTTCTCCCTCTGCCTGTGTCTCTGTCTCTTTCTCTGGGTCTCTCATGAATAAATAAAATCTTTTTTTTAAAAAGTAATTATCAATAGGTATGTACTTACTGCCATTTTGGTACTTGTTTTGTGGTTGTTTTGGCAGATCACCTCTGTTCCTTTCTTCTCACTCACTTCTCTCACAGTTTGCTGGATTTCTTTAGTGATATACTTGGATACTCTTTATTTTTTTTGCATATATATTAAGTTTTTAATTTGTCGTTACTTTTAGATTTAAATTTAGCATCTTAAGCATAGAGCAACCTCTATTAAGTTGATGGATGCTTAAGTTTGAACCCATTCTAAAAGCACCAAACTTTTACTCCTGTCTCCACCATGTTTTGGGTATATGGTGTCTTACTTTACATCCTTTAATTTTGTGAATTTATTGACTGATTTTTATAGATATACTTAATTTTACTGCTTTCATGCTTCCTACTATTCTTCCTCCTGCTTTTCATCTCTCCTTTCCACTTAAAGAATCCCCTTTAACATTTCTTGTAAGGTTGGTTTAGTGGTGAGGAATTCCTTTTGTCTGTCTTGAAAGCTCTTTATCTCCTTCTATTCTGAATGATAGTCTTGCTATATAGAGATTCTTGGTTGCAGGGTTGTTTTTTTTTAAGATTTTATTTATTTATTCATGAGAGACACAGAGAGAGAGGCCGAGACACAGGCAGAGGGGGAAGCAGGCTCCCTGCAGGAAGTCCGATGCAGGACTTGATCCCAGGACCCCAGGATCACGCCCTGGGCCAAAGGCCAACTGCTGAGCCACCCAGGCGTCCCACGGGTTTTCTTTTCTTTCAGCACTTTGAGTGTATCATTCCACTCCCTCTGGCCTGCAAAGTTTCTGTTGAAAAATCAGCTGCTAGCCTTATGGGGTTTCCTCTTCTAAGTAACTGTTTTCTTTTTTCTTGCAGCTTTTAAAATTCTCTTTTGCCATTTTAATTACTATGTGCCTTGGTGTGGATCTCCTTAGGTTAATTTTGCTGTGGGCTCTCTGTGCCTTCTGGATCTGGATGTCTGTTTCCTTCACCAGATTCAGGGATTTTTCAGCTATAATTTCTTCAAATACATTTTCTGCCTGCTTTTCTTTCCCTTCTTCTAGGATCCCTATAATGCAAATGTTATTATGCTTGATAGTGTCACTGAGTTCCCTTAATCTCTTCTCATTTTTATTCTTTTTTGTCTCTCCCATTTGGCTTCATTACTTTCTATTACTCTGTCCTCCAGGTTGCTAATCTGTTCTTCTTCCTCTAGCCCACTAGCTATTCCATCTAATGTATTTTTAATTTCAGTTACTGAGTTCTTCATCTCAAATTGGTTCTTTTTCATTTTTTCTGTCTCTTTATTGAGGATCTCACTGAGGTCTTCTACTCTTTTCTCAAGCCCAGTGAGTATCTTTATGACCATTACTTTAAGTTCCTTATCAGAGGGTGCCTAGGTGGCTCAGTCGGCTAAGCATCTGCCTTTGGCTCGGGTCATGATCCCAGGGTCTTGGAATTGAGTCCCATATGAGGGGATCCTTGCTGAATGTGGAAGTCTGCTCCTCCCCCCATTCATGCTCTCTCTTTCACACACACACACACTCTCTCTCTCTCTCTCTCAATTAAATAAATAAAATCTAAAAAAAAATAAATTCCCTATCAGGCATATTACTTATCTCTGTTTTGCTCTTGTACTGTAATTTTGTTCTGTTCTTTCACTTAAGACATAGTCCTCTGTCTCCTCATTCTATCTAACTCTCTGTGTCTGTTTCTCAGTATTAGGAAAGTCAGCTACATCTCCTCTTGCAAGTAGTGCCTTATGAAGAAGAGCTTCTATGGTACTCCATAGTGCAATATCCTGTTTGCCAGAACCTGGCTCTTCTAGGGTGTCTCCTACCTGTATTGTGTGGGCCCCACTCTTGTAGCTGAGTCACCTTTGCCTTCAGTTCAGTCGTCTGCAGTGGTTCTCTTTGCCTCTTGTGGGGAGGGTTTGGTCCCTATAGTATTAGTGGGCCAGTCCAGGGACTCCTTGGGCTTAAGTTGAGTCAGACCAAGTGTTTGCCAGAGATGCAGTAGTGCCAAATTTCAGGGTACTTTCCCTGTGTTGTCCCCCTGAAAATCTTTCATTGGTGGGTGGGGTCTGCAGGCAGACTAGATGTCTGCCCCCAGCCCACTGCTAGGGGCTGACAGTTGAACTGCTATATGGTTGTCTTCCCCCTTCCCCTGGGCAGGAGTCACTTCAGTATGGTGCTGACCCATTGAGGCAGCTTGCTCACTGCCCAGCTTGTGGCTCTGCTTTGGATGGACTCCTGCTTTGGGCGTATGTTGGATTGGGTAGGTCTACAAGAGAATGTGGGTATGGGGTACCTGGTGTTAATGAGGTCTGTGCTGGTTTGCTGTGGGAAGGGACCTGTAGCTGCTTTAGAAAATTCCTGCCCAGGGCATGTTGGATGGGGCAGGGCATGCTGTGAGTGTTCCTACAGCACTGGTTTCCATACCTAGGTGGAATTTGTTTCACATGTAAAAGGACCACATCACTTCACAATGGTCAAAGGTAAAGCATCCCAAGTTCCCATCAGTAAGTGAAGGGCTGAACAAAATGTGGTGCATACATACAATGGAATATCATTCAGCCTTAAAAAGGAAGGGAATTCTGACACAAACTACAACATGGATTAAATTTGAGGACAGAATGCTGGTGAAATAATCCAGTCACAAAAAGACTATATGATTCCACCTACATGAGGACCTAAACCAGTCATACTCATAGAGACAAAAATGTAAGGTGGTGGCTGTCAGGGGCTGGGGCATAGGGAGAATGGAGAGTTATTATTTAATGGGTACAGAGTTTCAGTTTGGGAAGGTAAAGTTCTAGAGATGGATGATGGTGGTGGTTGCACAATAATATGAGTGTACTTAGGGCCAGTGAACTGCACCTTTAAAATAAGTTAAGATGGGGTGCCTGGGTGGTATAGTCGTTTAGGCATCCAACTCTAGATTTTGACTCAGGTTGTGATCTTGGGGTCCAGGCTCCGCAATCAGCGAGAGTCTGCTTGGGACTCTTTCTTCCTCTTCATCTGCCCTTTCTTCTTTCGCCTGTGTGCTTGCTCTCTCTCTCTCTCTCTCAAATGGATAAATAAAATCTTTATTTAAAAAAAGTTAAGATGGGGGCAGCCCAGGTGGCTCAGCAGTTTAAGCGCCTGCCTTCGGCCCAGAGTGTGATCCTAGAGACCTGGGATCGAGTCCCACGTCAGGCTCCCTGCATGGAGCCTGCTTCTCCCTCTGACTGTGTCTCTGCCTCTCTCTCTCTCTCTCTCTCTCTCCTCTCTCTGTGTCTATCATGAATAAATAAATAAAATCTTTTAAAAATAAATAAATAAATAAATAAATAATTTAAAAGTTAAGATGGTAAATTTCATGATATATATTTTTTACCACAATTTTATTTTTTTAAGATTTATTTATTTTATTGGGAAGGGGTGCATAGTTGGTGGGGAGGGGCAGAGGGAGAGGGAGAGAGAATCCCAAGCAGACTCCTCGCTGAGTGCAGAGTCCATGGTGGGGCTTGATCCCACAACCCTGAGGTCACGACTTGAGCCCAAACCAAGAGTGGGACACTTAACCAACTGTGCTACCCAGTTTACCTACTTTACCACGATGAGGACACGATGTTTTAAAATGGAGAAGAGGGATCCCTGGGTGGCGCAGCGGTTTAGCGCCTGCCTTTGGCCTGGGGCGTGATCCTGGAGACCCGGGATCGAATCCCACGTCGGGCTCCCGGTGCATGGAGCCTGCTTCTCCCTCTGCCTATGTCTCTGCCTCTCTCTCTCTCTCTCTGTGTGACTATCATAAATAAATAAAAAACAAAAAAACAAAAACAAAAAAATAAATAAAATGGAGAAGACTCCCATCACCAGGTACCCACTCAAAAAAAAGAACACTCAAAATTTGAATGATCCCACCATTCAATCACTGGGCTGGAACTCCTCCAGCCCTTCACTTGACAGGAGACTATTCTATGAATAGAGATTATGAGCTCACTGAAATGACTATAAAATATAAAGATAGGATTGCTACATATGTGGGTCTCTTTTTTCCTCTGGAGCCTGAGATAAATAGGACTACCTTTATGGTAGAGCATTAATGTCACAAATGTTCAAGTGCCTATTTTATGCAAGGCATTATGCCAGCAGCTGAGGGAAATGTGAAAATGGAGCATATACAAGAAGTTCGTAGTCTGGAATGGATATGTCCATGCATAAATTTTTTCATGAATAATTTGAATATGAGATAAAACTTGAGATGTTCCCTTTTTTCGTGCCCTTAAAGCACCCCGTACTTCTCAAATATTGTATGTGTTTCACTATATTGCCATCAACTTCAGGCTTCTTATTCTCACACTGTGGGAGATTGTGTGGATCATTCTCCCTGTATCCATCCATGCCCTTTACCATGTAACTGTGCAATGCTTGTCCACCGTGAGTAGAGTAACCTGCCCGCCCCTTGATTCTAGTTTCCACCATTTCACTTGCTTTGGCAAGTAGCAGCTATGGAATGGTAGCAGCTATGATGGCTTGATATGGTCTTGACCATTGGGAACAACCCTTTTTGCACCTCTGCCATCCCCCTGAGAACATGCCTGGGCTGGCCTGTGGTGAATGACAGGCACTTGTTGCAGAGCTGAGTGTCCTGGATTGCCCCAGCAGAGGCCAGCCCAGGTAGCTGTGTGTCAGATGAACCTCTAGATAGGTCAGGGAGCCCAGCCAAGAAAAGTGTACAAATTATAATTGTACAACTTGATGAATTTTCACTAAGTGTACACATCAATTTAATCAGCACCCAGATAAAAAACCAGAACATTCACAACACCTCGGGAGCAACTTGAATGTTCCTTTCTAGTCATTACCTACCTCTTCCTCCAGAGATAGCCATTATCTTGACTTCTAACACCAAAAATTAGTTTTTGCCTGCTCTTGAACTTCTCTAAACGGAATCATACTATACATGGTCTTTTGTATCTGGCTTCTTTGCTTCAACATTACGTTAGTGAGATTTCCCCCTGTCGTCGGGCACATCTGCATTGCTTTGTAGTATAGATGGTATGAATGTAATACAAGGTATTTATTAATTCTACTATTGGGGGTGTTTGCGAGTCAGAACTACTAGGAATGGTGCTGCAGTGAATATTCTTAAGCGTGTCTTTTGCTAAGTGTATGTATGCATTTCCCTTGTATACGTGGTTAGGACTAGAATTGCCAGGACATAGGATAAGTGTGTGTCCAGCTTCATGCACATTGCCAAACAGACTTCCCAACTAGTTGTACCACTTTACACCCCCAGCAGAAATGTGAGTCCCAATTTCTCTACTTTCTTGCAAACACTTGTTATTGTCCTTTTAATTTTAGTCATTCCAGTGGGTAGATCGTAGTATCTCATATCCCTTACAACTAGTGAACATGAGTATGTTTTTCCTATGAGCATTCAAATACCCTCTTTTCTGAAGTGTCTGTTCACATAAGATTCAAATTTGTGCCTCATAGAATTCTGCCTCAGGATCAGAAGGACAGTGAGGCAGGTCACACAAGGCTTCCAGCAAGAGATCTTGAAGATAAAAAAGAACTTTGCGTCAGCTCAAACCCAGCGTTATCTACATTAGGAATAATACAGTGGGATTCCAGCGTAAGACACTGAATGCTATAAAACCTCAAATCAATACTGGAGAAGAAGTTGATGGGTTGGATACACGACAATGTGCGGGTCTTCCAGGGAAACCCATTGGCTGGTTGCTGATAGACTCACAAGTTTTCCAATATCTTGGAGACACCAGGACTTCAGGGTCTGATTCACAGCCACACAGGCTCAGAAAGGAGCTTTTGCAGACACGGTGAGTCACAAATTAATATCAAAACCAGGAAGCTGGTGTATTGGTTTACACTATGAACCAGAATTGCCAAGCATTCCGGTCTCTGGTTAGAGTACTTGCCCCTATAAGAAAATACCTTGGGAGGTCAAATACAATTAGAAGCCTGCATGATGAGCTGGAATCAGAGCGCCAGAATGAGAGATGGGGGCTGGGAATAACAGGAGTGTGCTTCTGAGGCCTTCACAGTAAAAATGGATCTGCCATTGGATCTGGACAAGTTATGACCTTGGGTCAGGCTCCCTCTTCCCCACCAGTGCTTGGATCGATGAATGCTGTCAATGTTACTTTACAGACTCTCCTTTTTCTTGCTATTTCCGGTGCTAACTAATCCCCCTTTTGATTGATTCCTTCTTTCTTTAGCTGTCCTGGAGGACATTCGTTGATTGTGTTCCTATCAACCATTTCCCTACCTTACTCCCCAGGGGTCCCTGACTGACTTTTCAGTAGACCACAGTTTCCATTTGGGGATCTGATCCATGTAGTTCCTGGGATGACTCCACCCCAAATCTAGGTTTAGAGGTTGCTACCTGGGCTGAGCAATGAGCAATTCCATTCTCTGAGCCCTGTGTTGGGTTGAGCATGTTAGCTGCAAATGCTGGGAGCCTGATAACTCTCTATTTGCTTTTGGGCATGAATGACAAAGCTTGTGGCCCTGGGAGCCATCTGAGAACCACACAAGGAGTCAGGCAGCCTCAGATTATTCTGACACATAAGAAGGCGGAGTGGACAGTTGAAGAGAAACTGGATTCTCGGTGATTTCATTAAGCTGTTGGATCAAGCTGTTGGACTTTTCCGTTACTTGAGCCAAGGTATTCCTTTTATTGCATAAACAATTTGCATTGCCCTGGAAGACCCAGCTGGCTAGCAAGTATCTATCCTCCTCTTCTTCCTTATTTACAGAACCTCCAGTTTATTTACAGTTTAAAAATATGCAGCTCCCCTGGAGCAAAGGGTGGTGGCAATGTGGCCAATAAGACACAAGTGAAACTCAGTAGGAAAATTAATTCTGTAAAAGTGACTGATTTTCTGCCTTAAAGAGAGAGTGTGAGAGAGAGAGAGAGAGAGTAGACTTACTGGCACATACATTCTGACTTCTTCTACCCTCTTCTTCTGCCCTGCAAAGCAGATAACAATATCCAGAAGAATGACAACGAACTTGTGATTATAAAACCAAAAGACACTAAGAGTGGCCAAAGGAGATAGAAGGAGCCTAATTCCGTGAGCAGCTACACTGGCCCCAGACTGCATATTCCAGATGCATTGTAACATGAAAAAAAGTATACCCCTTATTGGGTTAGGCAGTCTGTTGGGTTTTTGTGAAATGCAGCCAAGTACAATCACTTAGAGCATTCAGCCCATGAAACATGGACTTTATTGAGTAGTAGTGATGGGGCCTTGGGCTGTGAGGGTGCAGACATTGCAAACTGGAATGCCCACAATGTCCTTATGCTGTGGTGAAACTTTGAGTCCATTTGCTCTTCTAGCGGAGATACCCTACATGCCAACCAAGTCTATTGTGTTAGGGAAAATAGCTGGAATAATTCAGAATATTGGCATGTGCAGATGATTTTGCTCCACTTTCTTTTAAAAACATTTTTTTAAAGATTTTATTTATTTATTCATGAGAGACACAGAGAGAGAGAGACAGAGACACAGGCAGAGGGAGAAGCAGGCTCCATGCGGGAAGCCCAATGTGAGACTTGACCCCGGGTCTCCAGGATCACACCTTAGGCTGAAGGCGGTGCTAACCTGCTGAGCCATCTGGGCTGCCCTCTTTCTTTCTTTCTTTCTTTTTTTTTTTTTTTTAAGATATTGTTTATTTATTCATGAGAGACATAGAGAGAGGCAGAGATATAGGCAGAGGGAGTAATGTTCCCCGTAGGGACCCTGATGCAGGACTCAATCCCAGAACCCTGGGATCAGGCCCTGAGCCGAAGGCAGACACTCAACCACTGAGCCACCCAGGCGTCCTGCTTCACTCCACTTTCTACAAAGTCCTGAAAGAAACTGGTGTACTAGAGTCATCCACACTGAAGGAAAAAGGGAAGAAATACCTGTTCACTGAGTTCCTTTACTATGGAAGAACACTCTACATACAGCCTGCAAATCTTTGAAGGAGGCTCTCATAATCTGGAGATTTGCAGGGCTGAAAAACATTGTTCTTTTTGTTTTTTAAATAGGAGCCGTGGCCGCCAGGCAGTAGCTTAGAAGAAAAGACTGGTGTCCTGGAACTCTCCTAGGCACCACCCTTTAAGAGCCACCACTCAACAGAGGAAGTGAGGTCACCAAAGTGTTCTCTTCCCACAACAATCTTTGGTTTCCAGTTGTCTCAAGTCAGTAAACATTAAGTTGAAGGCTTGAGGTGTAGACAGAACACAGAAGCCAGAGAGTTATAGAGGAAGACTTCTAGGTTTAAAGACCTGGGCTATGGAGCGCCTGGGTGGCTCTGTTGGTTGAGTGCCCAACTCTTAATTTTGGCTAAGGTCATGACCTCAGGGTCATGAGACCGAGCCCCGAGTCTAGCTCTGCACTGGGGCATGAAGCCTGCTTGAGATTCTCTCTCTCTCTCTCTCTCTCTCTCTGCCCCTCCCTACTTGTGCTCTCTTTCTCTCTCAAATTAAAAATGAAACAAAACAAAACAGAAAAAGACCATGGCCACATAGGAGTTTTGGCTGTGGCTACTCACACATAGGACTGAATAAGAGGCAAATAGACTTGAAACCTACATTTTCGAGAGAATCCTATCACCAAAAATGAGAATTTAAGAATCTGGCCAGCAATACCTTATCATTTTTCAGCCCAGGTCTTCTCTGAACACACACAGTAGAATGGGTCTCCTCCCCAAAGTTCACTTCAGATATGATAGAAAGAGGATAATGAACAAGAAGTCCTCTCCAAGGAAGATGGCATTGGACCATGGGGCACAATCAAAGAGGGCTGTCCTTCCAGAAAGCAGGTTGGCTGAGTGAGGAAATTACTGTCAGGGAGGGAGTCCTGGTCACTCCAGTCTAGCAGAATCTGGTCGGTATTTACTGTAGATTTCCTTCCCATTCTTTGCCTTCCTTCTCCTCTATTATATATGGAATATATTGGGGGAAATAACTTGCCTTTTAGTTTGCAGGTTATTGGACTTTGAGGCTTCACATCAGGGTCACGTGGAGAAAACTGCTTATTGGCTAGGGGTCCAGACTCCTGGGATGGATGCAGTCAATGTCTGGCTAGAGCTCAGCACCGTCCCCACTGGGGAGGTGTTATCCTACCTGTGGGAGGATGGATATCCAGAAGGGTGGACTGTGGCAGTCATTGCTTTTTCCTCCCTAAGAACCATTCTCCTTGTCTTATTAGCGGAACCTTGAATTTGTAAGCTAAAAACTCCACCAAAGTTTTCTAGCCAGTGAGACATCAGCAAAATTCTGCCAAGGATATCTGGAAAAGCTTTGCTTCCTGGCTGTAGGTATCATCCCTTCTCTCCTTTTTGCTTCTTCTTTTCTTGCCTGGAACCAGATGGAAATTTGAATCTTCAGGAAGGAATGAGGAGCATCAGAAGTGGTAAATATGTGGATAAATGTCAAAGACTACTTATTCTTTGTGGTTTTTGTACATGCATGTGACAAGTTAAAAATAGTGTAGGAGTTCCCCTTTTCTATGTTCTGGAATATTTTAGGTAGCTTAGAAGGTTTAGGAGATTCTCCTATGAATCCACCTGGGTCTCGTGTCTTTTTGAGGAGTAGCTCTTTCATGTGTTTAATTTTTTTATGTTTACCTGCGATGCGGGAACACGGGGCTAGCTGAAGACAAGGCCCGAGCCTGGGGGGCAGCACATTGGCAAGTCCTTGAAACAGGCAGCAGGACAGTCCTCTACAGACTCAGCTGCCTCCATGTTAATACTTTGCTAAGGGCAGAAGGCAATCTTAGCCGGACCCCCAGGAGCCTGTAAGTCTACTTTAATATATAAAACCCCCTTTAGAAATTTCCTTTATCTCTAAACCCCCGAAGATACATGTTGGAAATCGTCCTCCAAGCACAAGGCCCACCGATATCCATCTGAAAGGTGTCACGACTCAGGGTTTATTAGATGGTAATAAGTGACCTTTCCCGACAATAGCTGGCCCCCTCAAGGCCCTGGAAACCTTGCTTCCAAGGTTCAATTCCTTGGAGACTTCGCTATCCTCAAACCCCTCCCAATTCCCAGGTATATATTCAGCCACTCCTCACCAGCCAGGGGCAGCAGCTCTTCCTGTCTGTGAGTCCTGACCCCGGGCTTTAATAAAACCATTTTGCACCAAAGACATCTCAAGAATTCTTTCTTGGTCTTTGGCTCCAGACCTCACCTATATTCCAAAACTTCCTCAATGGGGCCAATTTCAGTGAATGATATCCTCCTAGGAAATCATCATTGGTTTTTTAATACATTGGTCTAGACTCAAGAAATGTAGTATCCTAAGATTTTTTAATTTCTTTAAAAAGAATATTTATTTGAGAGAGAGAGTACGAGCAGGGTGAGGGGCAGAGGGAGAAGCAGACGCTCTGCTGAGCAGGGAGCCCGATGGGGGAGCTTAGTGCAGGGCTCCATCCCAGGACCCCGGGATCATGACCTGAGCCAAAGGCAGACACTTAACCACTGACCCACCCAGGTGCCCCAAGATTTTTAATTTTTCTTCTGTCTCACTGGCTATTTCCTCCCTGCCATTCCTTATCTTCCATATTTATGCCTTTTCCCTTTTCTTTTTTCTTCCTGATTAGATTAGCTAATGGTTTGTTTGATTAGGTTGGATAGATTTGATTTTTTTTTTAAGAACCAGCAGCAGTTGGATGGATTTATTTTTTTTACATTTTTTCTGCTTCTAGCTCATTAATTTCTGCTGTTATCTTTCATAGTCCCTCCATTCTGCTTTGTTTGATCAATTAAAAAGCTTTTTTAAGCTTTAATTGATGTTTAATTTTACTGATATGTATAGTACATGAAGGTACTTATAACATGTTACCTTCATGTGATGTATTTTATTCTAACAACTGCTTTTGTGGTATTTTATAGCCTCGGATAAGTTGTGTTCATCGTTGCTATTTCATAAAATTCTGCAATTTGGGTCTGTATTGCCTTACTGACCCATGTGTCTAATACACAGCTTTTTTTTTTTTTTTAAGATTTTATTTATTTATTTATTCATGAGAGACACAGAGAGAGAGACAGGCAGAGACACAGGCAGAGGGAGAAGCAGGCTCCAGGCAGGGACCCTGATGCGGGACTCGATCCCGGGACTCCAGGATCACGCCCTGGGCTGAAGGCAGATGCTCAGCCGCTGAGCCATCCGGGGATCCCCAACAGTTTTTTTTTTAATTAGCGTAAGAGTATTTTTGCTTTTAATTTTGTTATAATTTTTTTGACTCGCGATCAGAGAATGTTGCTTATGTTGTTATTGTTTTTTGTTTTTTTTTAAGACTGTATTTACTCATTAGACAGCACAAGCAGGGGGAATGGCAGAGGGAGAGGGAGAGGGAGAGGCATGGGGTGGGGGGGCTTGGGGCTCAATCCCAGGACCTGGAGATCACAACCTGCGGGGAGGGCAGACCCTTAACCATCTGAGCCACCCAGGAGGCCCTACCATCCCTATTAAAGTTACTGAGATTTTCTTTCGTGACCCAATGAACCATCCACTTTCTCGAACGTTCCTTTCCCTTAGCCAGCAGCCAGTGCTCTGATCCAGCAGGTCTCAGGCCTGTCTTGGGTGCGGGGGGGGCTGCTCTTGGCCTCCCCCAGGGCCGCGCACCCCTCTCCTGCACACCCCGCCCTCACCCCTCCCCGTGCCCCAGTTCTGCCGCGAGCTCCGGGGCCGGTTCTGCGAATTCCAGATATTTATCTCCCCATTTACATGTAAATTGAAGTTTCAGGTTTCCTCCGTCTCCCAGGACGCTGTCGGGGAGAGCTGAGGGGATTTCATTTGCCGTCATGGCGGATCCGTGTGGTGTCCGCAGGATGGTGAGGGGATTTAGGCATCTGCCCTGGTCCTGCAGGAATTAGGGAGCTCCCCTGTCTCCTCCCCTGTGCTCTTTCTTCTCCAGTCCTGCCTTCCTCCGGTTTGTTCAGGTGCTCTCCTTGGCTCACCCCCTTGCCTCAGCGCGAAGTCTGTTCCGTGTCTGCTCGCTGAGGGGCAGCCGCGACCGCAGCACCCACAGGAGTGGCCTGGACGGGCCCCGCCGCCTGCCCTGGCGGCCGCGACTCCTCGGCCCTCCCTCAGCCCCTCTCACGCCGCTTTTCTCCACCAGACCATTTTCAGGGCTTCCCCTGCGCCAGGCTGATACAATGACGGACAAAAGTGGGGGGAAGTGGGCCTACAAGCGTGTTCTGAGGGATTTGCCTCTTAGTGGGAGAGACCGACAAGGTGCGAGCTTCAGGTCCGCAACATGTTACATAATGAGGAGCGCAGAGGAGCACAAAGGAAGCAAGGGGGGGGGGATACGAAAGCTCCCCGTGGGCGTGAGTGCGTGTGTGAGTGTGAATGTGTGTGAGTGTGAGTGTGTGTAGCTAGCCAGGCACGTGTCTTGGGGAAGAACATTCTAGCCGCGGAGAGTATCAGGTGCAAAGCCTCAGAGGACTTTCTGACAAGGTCTGTGCAGCTGCACGTCCCTCTGGGAAGCGACGAGGGCAGAAGGGCGGGATCTGAGGTCCCAGCTCATGAGGAGACCGAAGCAGAGCCTACAGTCCACACTGGCTTTGGCTCTTATCCCAAGATGGGTGCCCCTTGAGGGGTGCTGAACCGAGGAATTACATGGCGCGCAGCCTGTGGTACCAGGGCTACTGAGGGCAGAGCGCTGAGGCCAGGCCAGTGAGGAGGCCACCGCCGCAACCCACGGCTGATGAGAAGTGGTTGTGTCCTAGGAGAACTTCGAAAGCAGGGGGATCCCTGGGAGGCTCAGCAGTTGAGCATCTGCCTTCGGCCCAGGGCGTGGTCCTGGAGCCCCCAGATAGTCCCACGTCGGCTCCCTGCGTGGAGCCTGCTTCTCCCTCGGCCTGGGTCTCCGCCTCTCTCTCTCTCTCTCTCTGTGTGTCTCATGAATAAATAAATCAAATCTTTAAAAAAGAAAACAAAAGAAAAGAAAGTTGAGCTGATAGAATTTGATGACTGACTGGTGTTAAAAACAAGTCAACAGACCCAAAAAGGAGTCACTTGTGCTAAGCCCCACATCACCAAACCGAGACTTCACTTAATTATACTTTCGGCCTCTCCCAGAAGTAGAATCTTAAGTCAGTTGATCCGGAATTGCCTGGGCTGCACTAGTGAGGTAGCCTGCCCCATAGACCCCTGCCTCGCCTAAAGGAAAGTGACGTTACCACGACAATCTACTTGGTGCTGGTATAGTTTTCTTGCTCACTTCTCCCTCTACGTCTTCCACTATGTAGAGCAACTTGCAGCTCCTTTCTCCCTGCCAGATGGGATGTTGCCTCATTTATGAATTGTTGGATAAAGCCAACAAGATCTTTAAGATTTATTTCGTTGAATTTCGTTTTCTAACCCGAGGTGTAAGGAAAAGCAAGAGGGCAAGGATGACCCCGAAAACATTGCCCTGAGCAACTAGAAGGACAGAGTTGCTGTTAACTTCCTATTGCCTGGCATTTAGTCACCTGCTGTAGGAGGCTAGAGTCTAAGAATGCTCTCAATGCCCTGAGATCCCTCCCCTCTGAGTGTGGGTATGATCTCATCCTGTGATCATGTTGTTACAGAGCAAAAAGAAGGCTGCCAGGTCGGCCTGCTCTACTCACAGGCCCTTGAAGTGCACAGCATTTTCCCCGCTGGTAGGCAGAAGGGGAAGTCAAAGATTCAAAGGACTCGTACTGTTGCCATTTTATTTATGTTTGTTTGTTTAAAATATTTTATTATTATTTTTAAATTTTATTTATTTATTCATGAGAGACACACAGAAAGAAGCAGAGACACAAGCAGAGGGAGAAGCAGGCTCCCTGTGGGGAGCCCGACGGGGGAGCTCAGGACCCCGGGATCACAACCTGAGCCACTGGCAGATGCTCAACCGCTGAGCCACCCAGGTGTCCCACTGATGCCATTTTAACGATGGAGGGGGCTACACGAGTAGGGGTCCAGGCAGCCTCGGGGAACAGAGCGCAGGAAACAGGACCTCAGATCTGTGGCCACATGGATCCGGCTTCTGCCAACAGCCTGAATGAGTTTAGAAGCAGGTTCTTCCCCCAGAGCCTCCAGACGAGAGCCCCGCCCAGCGGACACCTTGATTTTGGCCTTGTAAGGTCCTGAGCAGAAAACAGCCAGGCCCAGACTTGGGACCTGTAGAACCCTGGGGCAATACGTGGCGCTGTTATAAGCTGCTACGTTTGTGGTAGTTTTTTACACTGCTATAGAAAATGAATCCTAATGGCTACACACCACCTTTGGGAGGCTGGGAGACGGTGACTCAGTTGGGCATCCATGTGCATTGTTAAACTCGAGGGTGGGATGCATGTATAATAAAACAAAGAGAAGAATGAGCGCTGGGGGGATAAGATGTTCTTGCATACACTGTAAACCTACAGTGTTCAATACAGCAGGCACTAGCCACATGTGGATGTTGAACACTTGAAATGTGGCCAGTCCAAATTGAGATGTGCTATAAATACAAAATAGCCACTAGATTTCGAAGACTTTGTATGAATAAAAAAGAATGTAAAATATCTCATTAAGTATTTTATATTGATTATATTTTGAAATAATATATTTTTTAAGATTTTATTTATTTATTCATAGAGACACACACAGAGAGAGAGAGAGAGAGAGAGGCAGAGACACAGGCAGAGGGAGAAGCAGGCTCCATGCAGGGAGCCCGACGTGGGCCTCGATCCCGGGTCTCCAGGATCACACCCCGGGCTGCAGGTGTCACTAAACCGCTGCACCACTGGGGCTCTCCTGAAATAATATTTTTATAATATTTGATAAAATAAAATAATTATTGAGCTTAATTTCAACCTGTTTCTTTTTACTTTAAAAAATTTGGTTATGGGGCAGCCTGGGTGGCTCAGCGGTTTAGAGCCGCCTTCGGCCCAGGGAGTGATCCTGGAGACCTGGGATCGAGTCCCACGTCAGGCTCCCTGCATGGAGCCTGCTTCTCCCTCTGCCTGTGTCTCTCCCTCTCTCTCTATCATGAATAAATAAATAAAATCTTTTTAAAAAATTTGGTTATGGGAGGGATCCCTGGGGGGCTCAGTGATTTAGCGCCTGCCTTTGGCCCGGAGCATAGTCCTGGGGTCCCAGAATGGAGTCCCACATTGGGATCCCTGCATGGAGCCTGCTTGTCTCTCTGCCTGTGTCTCTACCTCTATGTGTCTGTCATGAATGAATAAATAAAATCTTTAAAAAAAAATTTGGTTATGGGGATGCCTTGGTGGCTCCATGGTTGAGCCTCTGCCTTTGGCTTAGGTCGTGATCCTGGGGTCCTGGGATGGAGTCCTGCATTGGGGTCCCTGCAGGGAGCCTGCTTTTCCCCCTGCCTGTGTCTCTGCCTCTATGTCTCTCATAAATAAATAAATAAAATATTAAAAAAAATTTGGTTATGTGTATAACTGAAAATTTTATTTTACTTTTTTACAGATTTTATTTATTCATTTTAGAAAGTGTGCATGAGTGGTGGGAGGGCAGATGCAGAGGGAGAGGGAGAAGCATACTCTCTGCTGAGTGGGGAGCCTGATGCCACCCAGGGCTCGATCCCAGACCCCTGGGATCATGACCTGAGCCGAAGGCATACACTTAACTGACTGAGCCACCTGGGCATCCCCGTAACTGAAAATTTTCAATTACATATGTGGCTCGCATTATAGTTTTACTGGACAGTGCTGCTGTAAACTCTTTTGTATATCTCAAATTTTCTTCACATGTCTATGAATTAAATTGTTTCATTTTTATTTTTTTAAAGATTTTATTTATTTATTCATGAAAGAGAAAGAGAGGCAGAGACACAGGCAGATGGAGAAGCAGGCTCCGTGCAGGGAGCCCAATGTGGGACTCGATTCCAGGACCCCGGGATCATGCCCTGGGCCAAAGGCAGACACTAAACCGCTGAGCCACCCAGGCGTCCCTGAATTAAATTGTTTTAAATGTTGGGTTTTTTTCTTTTCATCATTACAGGTTTAAAATGTTTAAAAGGCAATGTTCGCATAAGAAATATTGGCAAAGAAAGGAGTTCCTCGTCGCACTCAGCAACCTGTTTCCCAGGCTCCATGAGGACACTGGTTGATGCTTGTACATGTGCAGGAGGTGGGGTTGATGAAGGTTATGACATTAGGTGGGGGCCATCATGGAGATGGAAATGGTGCTTATACTGTCGTGATTCATCCCTTAAGGCTGGGCGTGCGCAGTCCCAAATAAAATATAAATTCTCCAGCAAAGGGGAAGGAGTGACTGTATCATTATGGGAGGGAGAAGAAAGGCCAGGCTGTGATGCTTGATCTCTGCAGGTACTGCCCCCTGGTGGACTATGGTGGCACTTCAGCCAGGCCGCTCGCGAAATCCCCCACTTCCTACCACCTCCACCGTGTCCAAGCCATCACCTCGGGCAAGCGTTATCCTAAGAGATTCCCAATGGGTCTCCCTCCTTCCCCTCCAGTCCAACAGAATGATTTAAAAAAATTATTTACTTATTCATGAGAGATACACAGAGAGGCAGAGACACAGGCAGAGGAAGAAGCAGGCTCTATGCAGGGAGCCGGATGAGGGACTCGATCCCAGGACCCCGGGATCCTGCCCTGAGCCAAAGGCAGATGCTCAACCATGGAGCCACCAAGGCGTCCCCAGAATGATTTTTTTAAAAGATTGATTGATTGATTGATTTATGAGACAGAGAACACGCCTGCGCACCAGAGCGTGGACAGGGCGGAGGGAAGGGGTGGGTAAGCCAAGTATACCCTTAGTATACTTCTTCCTACCCCTTCCAGACCCCTCTGAGTGAAGGGCTCCATCCAGGGACCCTGAGATCATGACTGAGCAGAAATAGAGTTGGCGGTTCAACCCACTGAGTCGCCCAGGTGCCCCCAGAATGACCTTTTAAAGGCTTCATCAGATCTTGTTACTCTTCTGCTCAAAACTCAGGAGCAACAGTCTTTCTGTCAGAGTTAAAGCCAATGCTTCATTTCCCCTCCTGCCATCCACCCCTAACTTACTCCATGCTGGCATGGCCATGCTGGGGAGTTTGCCCTTCCTCTGCCAGCGAAACATACCACACGTGCACGCTCCCGACAGTTGCATCCCTCCTACCTGCAACACACGGTGACTCCTTCATGGCTGTGCACGACCGTCACCCTATCACCTTATTACCCTAAACAAAACAAAACAAAAACCCCAGCCATCCTCCATTCTACAACACCCCCTCAGCTGGATTCTTTTTTTTTTTTTTTTTGCCTTAGCATGTAACACCATGTGATATATTACATATTTACATGTTACATACATACATTATGTATTTGTTTATTACCTGTGTCCCCTACTGGAATGTGTATTCCAAAAAGGTAGGAAACTTGTCTGTTTTGTTCAAGTTTGTAACTCCAACACTTTGAATGGGGCTTAGGGTTAGTAGGGGCTCAAAAATATTTGTTGGATAAATAAATGAGACAAGATCTGAACAATGAATAAGCATTGTATGGCCTCATTGTTTTAGCCTAGGATATGAAGACTTAATGTCACAAAAAGGTCAACCTATACATTTATATAAAATTATTTCCAATTCCAATCTCCACGAGATTTTTTAAATTGGATTAGATCATCTTAAAATTCATTTGGAAAGCATAAAGTTCCTATGAATAGCCAATTATGTAGGAAGAAGTATACTAAGGGTATACTTGGCTTACCAGATATTGGAAGACACCATAAAGCTACCATAATAAAACCCTTATGAAATTGGCATAGGAATAGACAAATGAGCCAGTGTAACTGACTAGAAAATCTGGGAATAGAAATCTGTTTATAAGAATAGAACATATTAGAGGCATGTGGGTGGTTCGGTGGCTTCAGGGTCTTCCTTCAGCTCAGGTCATGACCCTGGGGTCCTGGGATGGAGCCCTGCATCGGGCTCCCTGCTCAGTGGGGAGCCAGCTTCTCCCTCTGCCTTACCCCCTACTCATGGTTTCGCTCTCTCTCTCTCAAATAAATAAAATATTTTTTAAAAAGAACATATTAAAGGTGAAATTCAGTGATAAAAGGATGAATATGTCATAACAGTGCTGATGTCTACCAGGGAAAAAAGACTAGACACCAATTTTATACCATTTGCAAAAACAAGTGCCAAGTAGATTAAATACTGAAATGTAGTTGGTACTTTAAGAACTCTAACATAAATACAGAATATTGTTAATTTTGTCCTCATGCCAAACGAAGGCATATGGCTGATTTCATCACAGTTAGAACTTATAGTGCGCATTCTTAATCCCTTTGCTTTAAAAATCCCATTTCATGGCTGGGCTCAGAGTATTGAAGCCCAAGCAGAATGAGGAGGGAGTGTGTGGTGGGTAGAGATGGCTTGGTGATGGTCAAGAGTGAAGTGTTGGAGCCCAAGCACAAGGAAGGTGTCTACAAGGGGACAAGGACGTGATAGTCACCACCCAGCTGGGATGTCAGAGCCCAAGCCAGGTAAGGAGAGAGTTCATGGAGGGGCAGGACAGTGGTGACACAGAAGATACAAAGGGATTGATCATATAAGTAAATATTTCAAGGATGATGAAATAACAGGAACCAAGTTTCTCACTTATCAAAAATGAAAGGACAAATATAGTACGGAGAAACCAGGAAAACCCTGTGGTGTTGGATTGGAATTGGAAATGGTTTTCACTGAATATAAAATAGGTGGGGTGCCCTGGGTGGCTCAGTCAGTTGAGTGTCTGCCTTTGGCCCAGGTCATGATCTCAGGGTCCTGGGATCGAGCCCCACATTGGGCTCCCTGCTATTCAGGGAGCCTGCTTCTCTCTCTCCCTCTGCCTGCCACTCCCCCTGCTTGTGCTTTCTCTATCAAATAAATAAGTAAAATCTCTAAAAATATAATAATATAAATAGGTAATGGGGCACCTGGGTGGTTCAATGGTTGAGCAACGGTTTCTGCCTTCGGCTCAAGCTGTGATCCTGGGGTTCTGGGATCAAGTCCCATGTCGGGCTCCCTGCGGGGAGCCTGCTTCTCCTTCTGCCTGTGTCTCTGCACCTCTCTGTGTGTCTCTCATGAGTAAATAAATAAAATCTTTAAAAAAATGGGCAGAAGACATGGATAGACATTTTCCCAAAGACATACAGATGACCAACAGACACATGAAAAGATAGATGCTCAGTATTACTCATCATCAGGGAAATGCAAATCAAAACTACAATGAGATATCACCTCACACCTGTCAGAATGGCTAAAATCAACACAAGAAACAACAGGTATTGGCGAGAATGTGGAGAAAAAAGAACCCTCCCTCTTACGCTGTTGGTGGGAATGCACAGCCACTCTGGAAAACAGTATGGAAATTCCTCAGAAAGTTAAAAATAGGG
Source organism: Canis lupus dingo (assembly GCF_003254725.2). Lineage (NCBI taxonomy): Eukaryota > Metazoa > Chordata > Mammalia > Carnivora > Canidae > Canis > Canis lupus. The sequence goes on from NC_064272.1 coordinate 37,856,213, forward strand.
AAATCTGGGAGGCTCAGTTGGTTAAGCGTCTGCTTTCAGCTGAGGTCACGATCCCAGGGAGGATCATGCCTTGCATCGAGCTCCCTGCCCAGCAAGGAGCCTGCTTCTCCCTCTGCCTCTGCCATTCCCCCTCCTTGTGCTCTTTCGCTGTGTCAAATAAATAAATAAATAATCTTTTTTAAAAAAGGAAGAAAGAAAATTAAAAATAGAACTATTTACTATCCAGCAATCACATTATTGGGTGTTAACCCAAAGAATACGAAAATACTAATTTAAAGGGATACATGGTACCCCAATGTTTATAGCAGTGTTATCTACAATAGCCAAATTATGAAAACAGCCCCAAGTTCCCTCAACAAAGGAATGCATAAAGAAGAGGTGGTATACACACACACACACACACACAATGGGCTATTAGCCATAAAAAGGAAGGAAATCTTGTCATTTGCAATGACATGGATAGAACTAAAGAGCACTATGGTAAGCAGAATAAATCAGTCAGAGAAATAAAAATACCGTATGATTTCACTCATATGTGTTTAAGAAACAAAGCAAATGACCAAAGGGAAAAAGTAAGAGAGAAAAAATACAAGAAAAGGATTCTTAACTCTAGAGAACAAACTGATGGTTACCAGAGGGGAGGGAATGGGTTAAATAGATGATGGGGATTAAGGAGGACATGTGCTGCGATGAGCACCAGGTGTTGTAAGTGTCGAATTACTATATTGTACACCTGAAACTAATATCACACTGTGTTAACTAACTGGAATTTAAATAAGAATCTTAACGGGGCACCTGGGTGGCAGTGGCAGTTAAGAGTCTGACTCTTGGTTTCAGCTCAGGTTGTGATCTCAGGGTCGTGAGATGCGGCCCCACATGGGGTTCTGAGCTCAGTGTGGAGTCTGCTTGGGATTCTCTCTCCTTCTTCCTCTGGCCATCCCACTCCCAACACACAAATAAGTAAATCTTTTATTAAATTTTTAAAAAAGATTTTATTTATTCATGAGAGACACACAGAGAGAGGCAGAGACACAGGCAGAGGGAGAAACAGGCTCTCTGTGGGAAGCCCAATGCGGGACTCAATCCCAAGACCCCGGGATCACAACCTGAGCCGAAAGCAGACGCTTAACCACGGAGCCACCCAGGCATCCCAATAAATCTTTTTTTTTTTTTAAGTAAGTAGTTGATCCAAACTCAGGTACATGTAAAGAGGGGAGGCGGGGTGGAGAGGGATCCCAAGTCAATAAACTCTTCCTTTCCTGATTTTATGCTTCTTCTCCCTCCAACTAGCACCCTTGGAATCCCGTTCCACATGTATCCCCTCTGGATCCCCTAGTTCATAATGGGTAGGCCTTGCTGCTCCTATGAGGCCCAGTCCCTTTTCTCTCCCTTATCAGGCCCAGCACTTCCATGCTGTGTTATGCTGCAGCTAACCTAGTGTAGGCCTAGTGGCTCGGAGGAAATGCGGGAGCAGATCCGAAGAGGTACCTGTTGCTTTGTGAGGGAGAGCCATCTTCACTGTCTTCCAGCAGAGAGGGAGTGCTGGCTCTCACTAGGAAGAGGTGGCTACTTCTGCAGGCTCGTAAGGTTCAGAGGAATTTGTGGAGTTAAAATCTTTGGGAGCATCCACCCAGATATCTCCATTCCATGTGTCAGAATTTCAGGTTTTTCCAACCAGGACACTGACTTTCGCATAAGAGATCTGCCTTATTTGGGAATTTAACGGTCTTTGAAATCAGTCACTCATACTAGCAAGTCCTGAGCTTAGCCCTCAGCTTCTCTGCCCTTCCACTGAAGGAGATATGCGCTTCTTTGTACGAACCAAAGAGGCCCTCTGGTTTTCGTGCTCAGCTTTTTTTTTTTTTTCCGCACCCAGCTTTTACTGGCTAATTGTTCGTTATTCTGGAGCACATCCATGGAGCTTTGCAATAGCCATCCAGTTCCATCCATCCCTATAGCTACTATTTTCTCCATACATCTCAAGTATCTGGTACATTGTGCCCTCTAGAGCATTCCATTCTATTGGTTCACTCTCCCAGTTCGCCACTGGGTGTGCTCCACCAACTTCTAGTAACAGGGTCCTGGTTGTCAGATGGGTGGTGATCCAGTTCCAAGACCCCATCTTATCACCAAATTTCTCATCCACTTCTGGTACCAACTGTCAGAAGGTCAGGCTCTCAAGAGTTGATCCTGAGATGGAGTTTGGGATGTAAAATGCTTGTTAGAGACCCACACCTATGAAAGGAAGGGAGCAAAAGCAGGATTGGGCTGAAGGAAGTCTGTGCTGCAGGGTCACCAAAGCCTCAGCCAATCAGCAGGTCACCCGGGAGGGAGAGGTTGTCAAGCATCGAGTCTAAATGGCTAGACCTTTATGCCCCCTGCTTTGTTAAGTCACCAGATGCAGCCTACCCCAGGAAGGGCATGATTTCAGGCAAGACAGACCTCTGCAGGCTCTGGAAGAACTGACACTGGAGACTGTCTGCTGGCCACTATCTCCGCAGCAGGGCAGTGTTTCTCCTTCAAGGGAACTATCCTTCTTCCGTCATCGTAGATTCATTTACCTGCATTTTTAATTTTTAAAAATATCTTCAATCTTTTTATTAATTTATTCATGAGAGACACAGAGAGAGAGGCAGAGACACAGGCAGAGGGAGAAGCAGGCTCCATGCAGGGAGCCTGATGCGGGACTCGATCCCGGGACACCAGGATCAGGCCCCGAGCTGAAGGCAGATGCTAAACCGCTGAGCCACCGGGGCTGCCCTTTACCTGCGTTTAAAAAAATTTTTTAAACTGTAATCAAATACGTAGCACACAATATTTACCATCTTAAATATTTTTAAGTTCAGCAGTGTTAAATACATTCACATTGTTATGCAACCCATCTCCAGAACTTTCCTTCTTGCAAAACTGACCCTCGCTCTATGTACATCTATGCCCATTAAACAACTTCCCCTCCCGTCCTTTCCTCACCCCCTTGCAACCACCATTCCACCTTCTGTCTCTGTGATTTTGACTGCTCTAGGTAGCTCACATAAACGGGATCATCCAGTATTTGTCTTTTTGTGGCTGGCTTATTTTACTTAGCATAATGTCCTCAAGGTTCCACGTTGTGGCATGTGTCAAAATTTCCATCCTTTTCAAGTCTGAATGATATTCCGTTGTATGGGTATATCTTACATTGTTCACCCACTCATCTGTCAACAGACAGGTAAGTTGCTCCCACCTTCTGGTTATTGTGAATAATGTTGCTATGAATGGGTGAACCTGCTTTTGAACTTTATACAAATGGAATGAATTCTATCATGTGTATTCTTTTCTGGTTTCTTTCCTTCAACGTTATGTTTGTGAAATTCATCCATCTTATTGCATATAACAATAGTTTATGCTTTCTCATTGATATATAGCAGTCCATTTTATGATCACACCCTAATGCTCATCTGTTCTACCATCGATGGACATTTAGGTTGTTCCCAGGTTTTAGTATTTACTTATGAATAGTACTGCTGTGAATATTCTTGTTCATGCATTCTAGTATACACATGCACTCATTTCTGAGGCTGCATACCTGAATTAAATTGCTGAGTTGTAGATTATATATTTTCAATGTTACTACATTCTGCCTCACGGTGTCCAGTGGACTGTACCAGTCTACCCTCTTCGGAGCACTGAATGAGGGTTCCAGGTATTTCACACCCTCAGCAACACTTGATATTATCACTTATTGTAATTTTAGCCATTCTCATTAGTATAAAGTGCATCTCATTGTGGTTTTAATTTGTATTTCCCTGATGACTCATGAAGTTGAAAAACTTTTCATGTTTACCAGCCAATTGCATATCCTCTTGTGAAGGGCTTGTTTATATGTCTTTTATCCTTTTCTTAATTGGTTTGTCCTTACTTTTACTGATTTTTAGTTTTATAGTATTTCTATGTATTTTCCAAAGAGTGGTTAATTCTCCACTGTGGATGGCATGGTCTTCCTCCAGAAGCCCAGGGATCTCTCTGGGGCTTGTCGCAAATTATGCACATCACCTTCTCCCATCTCCTCTGACCATGTGCGTGTGTATTCTTTTTTTTTTTTTTTAAGATTTTATTTATTCATGAGAGACACAAAGAGAAAGAGGGGGGGGGGGCAGAGACACAGGCAGAGGGAGAAGCAGGCTCCATTCAGGGAGCCTGATGTGGGACTCAATCCCGGGACCCCAGGATCAGGCTCTGGGCTGAAGGCAGCGCTAAACTGCTGAGCCACCCGGGCTGCCCTGCGTGTGTATTCTTGATAAGTGTCTGCTGGTGGATGTATGGATTGCAAATATATTCTCCCTCCCTGTGGCTTGCCTTTTTGCCCTCCTACTGGTTTCTTTCATGAACAATAGCTCTTTATCTTAGCAAGTCTGAATTCTCAATCTTTTTCCTTATGGTCAGTACTTTTTGTGTTTCGCTTACTAATTACTTTTAAAATATGCATAAAAATAAACATGTATCTATTGAAATAAGGATATTCTTTTGTGCACGGTGGCTCAGTCAGTTTAGTGGTTAAGCCTCCAACTCTTGATTTTGGCTCAGGTCATGATCTCAGGGTCCTGGGACAGAGCCCCACCTCAGCTCTGCGCTCAGTACAGAGTCTGCTTGTCCTACTCCCTCCCTCTCTGTTCTGTCCTGCACACATGCACTCACACACATTCTCTCTCTCTCTCTCATAAATAAATAAATAAATAAATAAATAAATAAATAAATAAATAAATAAATAAATAAGGAGGGAGAGGGAGCATGAGCAGAAGGAAGGACAGAGGGAGCAGCAGACTTCCCACTGAACAGGGAGCCTGATGCAGAACTTGATCCTAGGCCCCTGGGATCATGACTTGAGCCAAAGGCAGACTCTTAACCAACTGAGCCACCCAGGCCTCAATAAATAAAATCTTTAAAAAATATTTTCTTTTTTACCCACTTAAGTCATGTAACACCAATGGTCCCCAGTAACCCACTAGATGAAACACAGACTGGCCAACATGAATCACATGATCACTTCCCTGCCAGGCTCCTCTCACTGCTCTCTTCTCTGCACTTCCCCATTCAGCTATTTGGTTACCCAACCCCCTTGCACTTATATCAGCAATTCTGAAAACAGTATGTCAGGAACTACAGCAGACAATCCTCCTGTTTCCTACGAGAGCCCTGATTGATTGAATGATTGAATGAGTGATCATTTTTTAAAGTAATCTCTACACCCAAGATGGGGCTCGAACTCATAGCCCTAGGATCAAGTGTCACATGCTCCACTGACTGAGCCAGCGGGCGCCCCCAAGGCCCTGATTTTGTTCAGGCATCCACCCTCCTCCACATGCCTTTGTGTGTCAGGTGAAGATAACCCCACTCTGAACTATAGGAGGGGCCTCCTGATTGTCTAATCCAATCATGGCTCCACATTCCTCCTGCCATGGGACCCAGTTCTGGCTAGGGAGATGTGTGCAGCTCCTGGGAAAGGCATCTTTGCTCCTGCTGAAGAGAACAGAAAGAGGTGCCCCATTTCTTACTTTGGAACTTATGGAGTCTCAGGGCAAATTCCATACACTGAGCACAGAGATTTTCCTGAAAGAACCTGGGTTTTTGATTGCTGTCAATCACCAGCAATCTTCCTGTGCCTGAAGAACAACCTTCTGCCAGTCTGCATTTCCTTTTGATTTGAGCCTGTTTGCATCAATTTCAGTCCCTTTCAACTGAAAGCATGTGGTGACCTTGGGTGAATGGCTGAAGATGGACCAGCTTGGTGGACTGTGATGTGCAGGCCAGCTTCACCCATGTGTGACCTGCCTGTCCCATGAGGCCTCATGCTCAGGAGCCCCCACCCTCCACTCAGTTTACTGTTCTGCTGTTACTGTTTCCAAATTCTTAATAACTTATGATCAAAGGGCCCTGCATTTTCATTTTGTACTAGGCCCTCCAAATTATGTAGCTGGTCTTAGCGACGTGACATTTCTTATCTCCTTGTTTTTCTCCATCTGCCTTCTCAAGCTTTGAATCTTCACAGCTTCATCTTTAAGACCTTAGTCCAGATGCTTCATCTGTAAAACCCGCCAGCTTAACTGGACAAGGAGGCTGAGCTCATCCTTCTGAATACTTCCCTGCACTGTTAAGAATTCAGCTTTCTTCCAACACATTTTGGTAAGTAATGACTTTTCAGTACCCAAAACTGACCACTACAGGCAAAATCCAGCCCCCTGGCCTAGCACTCATCATCTTATTCAGTATGTTGTTCATGTCACTCAACCTCAACCTCCCTCAATCTCCATTACACTTCAACAGGAATCACCTACTTCGGTCAAAATGAAAACAACAGAGGCACCTGCCTGGCTCAGTCAGAAGAGCAGGCAACTCTTGATCTCAGGTTGGGAGTTCATGTTGGGTGTAGAGATTACTAAAAAAATAAATAAAGCTTAAAAAAATGAAAACAACTCATGCGAATAGTTGTTTACAGACTAACACATATTACATTTGATCCTTGCAATAATTCTGTGAGGTATAATTTTTAAAATTACCCTCTACTTTTATTCTGTTACAAATAGAATTTGCTGATCAGCATTATGTATAGTGCAAAAGTCCACAAACTTAGTAAATAGTTACTAGTCACTTTTAACAGCTTTTTATTTTTTTTTATTTTTTTTTTTAACAGCTTTTTATTTTGAGAGAATTTCAGACTTTTAGAATAGTTGCATGAAGAATACAAAGACCTACCATACATCTGTTATCCAGATTCCCAAAATGTTAACATTTCATCACATTTGCTTTATCATTCTTTATCCCCACATATATATAAGTACACACACATTTATATACATGCATATATTCATTTAGGGGGAAAAAGGCATATCCATAATTTACTCTCAAATGGCCAACTGGTTCAGAAAATAATTATATACATATTTATATGTTTAACTATATAACACACTAGGTTATATATGTTATATAAATATACAAAAAATATATTTTATTATACATATATTTCCTAAACTATTTGAGAGGAAACTGTAGATGTGATGCCTTTTCACCCCTAAACACTTGAATATTTCCTGAAACAAAGACATACTTTACACAATAGGAAAATTATGAAATTCAAAAAATAACATTGTTACACTATCTAACCTACAGATCTTATTCAGATATCATCAATTGTCTCAATAATGTCTTTTATAGCAAAAGAGGAAAAAAGTATTTTTCTGGTTCGAGATATAATCCAGATCACATGTTGCATTTAATCAACAAGTCTCTTTAGTTTCCCTCAATCTAGAATAATTCTTCTCTCTTTGCCTGCCATTACCTTGTCACTTGAAGAGTGCAGGCCAGATATTGTGTACAAAATCACTTCATTTGGGTTTATCCGGGTTTTTTCCTTACGATTAAGTCCAGGCTATACATTTTTGAGAGGAATATCACAAAGAATGACGTTGTATTCTTCTCGCTTCATTAAATCAGGAAGCATATGATGTCTATTTGTCCCATTACTGGTGACGTTAAGTAATTTTGATTCCTAGATTGAGGTGGTACCTGTCAGGGATTTTTGTCCATTTGTAATTAGTAAGTGTCAGGTGGGGAGGTATTTTTATTCTGTAACCTATTCCTTGTAAAACTTTCACCCACTAATTTTAGTATCCATTGATGCTAAAGTTACTATTTCTTTTTTTTTTTTCTTTTAAGATTTTATCTTTAAGTAATCTGCATATCCAATGCAGGGCTTAAACCCACAACCCAAGATTAAGAGTCACATGCTCCACTGACTGAGCTAGCCAGCCGCCCTAAGTCACTAAGTCTTTTAACTAAAAAAGTATACATGACCCAATGGTTCAAAAAAACCAAACAACATAATGAATATAGTAAACAGTACAGTGAAAAGTAAGTCTTCTGATATCAGATCCTGATTCCCTTTTCCTGTTACTTTTTTTTTTCTGTGTCCTTGTGGCAGAGACAATGTTACATGAAATGGGGTTTCGTGGGTGGGTTTCATGATGGGTTACATGAAACCCATTTCATTTTCTTCTTTCTGGGTATGCAAGATGGCAACACTTCCCACCCTGCCTTCCAGTGAGGCTGTGCCCAGGAGGCCAGTTCTGGCTCAAGGGCTATGCACAGAAGTGTGTGCACTTCTGGGCCAGAACATTTAGTTCCAGTGTATGATTCCCCAGCTCTCCCTTCCCTTGCTGCAGCAATTGTGGAAGCCACCACACCCAACACCACAGGATTTACTGTGGACGATTATAGAAAACCAGTTTTTCACTCTCAGTTCGCCACCTACCTCCAGCCTATAAAAGATGTTGGAGAGGTTGAAAGAGATAGAAGATTTAAGGTTTTTAGAGAAAGTTATTGGTGTCCTGAGTCACTGCCACACCCCTAACCTCATCGTAAGGAGTACGTGCCCATCATCTCACACTGATGGAAAGAGTTTTACTGGGATCACAGAGAAGTGCAGAATATGTGTCCCTTCCAATGTGAGAGGCACAGTGGCCGGTGTCTGAGTTACGTCTGGAATATGTAAAGGGTGAAGGGCTGGCTCAGGCCTCCCATGGGGTAGAAACGAGGCTATGGTTTTGGGAAGAGCATGTTTTGTCTACTCTAGATATGTTACATACATGAAGGGCCTGGAGAAGCACTGTCTCGGATCCTGTTCAAGAACACTGCCAGAAGTGACTGGTTTCAGTGGGAGGAGGGTGGAAGTGCATCCCCAGATGCCCAGAGTCTTGAGCAAGAATTATAAACAAACAACTTTAAGAGCAATGCATTCATCCACATGAAAGAGGCCACAAAGATGTGATCCCATCGATGGAATGAGGGAGCTTTATAGAACTAAGGAATCCAGTCCCTTCCCTAAAGAGTAGCCTTAAATCTCTGCAAACCCCGGGAAATGCAGATGCCACTCACAACAGCACTAGTGAGGGACAAACTTGACTCTGTCTGGCCTATTAATTCTTCCATATGCTCCAACTTCAACAGGCCTTACGGTTGTGCAAGCCACTGAAAAGTATGCATGGCTGTAGGTGCGCACAGTGGCTGCAATCTCGCCTGCTTTCTACGCTCCAAACCATATGTCTTGGCAGCCGGTTGCGTCTTCTCAGAGGAAGAATTGCCTTTTTCCACTTCACACAGAGAGAGGTGCAATTCTCTCCCCACAGGGTGGCATCCATCCACGAGGGGAACCTCTTTCTGATCTATGCCGAGGCAGCACATCAGAGACTAGCAGCCACCCAGCATGGAGGGCTCAGAGGCAATAGCTAGCAAGAAGAAAGGAATGGAAGTATCGAATGAGGAAGGAGAGAAACTGCTCACACAGTCCTTTTCCGTGGGAGGCGACCCACCTCACAGATGCCCAAGCTGGGAGGGAGGGAGAAGCCTGAGTTTTAAATCAATTATAGAGTGATGACTATTACAGGGGGCTGGGCATTTTTGTTGCTTAACTGATGCTGTTTGGGAGACTTGCGTGACAGGAGGATTTATGACACATCAGGGTGATCAGTAAAGTCAAGGGACCTGACCAAGATTTCATCTAAGAGGGCAAGAGACTAGAGCCCCAGAGAATAAATTAAAGGGCCAGTGGAAGAGTTGTACCCTGTAGTGGAGACCTCTAGCTCCCTACTAATTATGCACATTCCCTTCTTCAGGCACAAAGCGAGGCAATGCTTCCCAGTGTCCCTCACAATTAGATAGAATCTTTTTTAAAAAGATTTATATATTTATTTATTTGAGAGAGAGAGAGAGGAGAGGGAGAGGGAGAAGCAGACTCTCCAATGAGCAGAGAGCCAACGTGGGGCTCGATCCCAGGACCTTGAGATCATGACCTGAGCCAAAGGCAGACGCAAAACCTACCGAGCCATCCAGGTGCCCCAGCAATTAGATAGAATCTTTAGACTCAGTTCTCTCCAATAGAATGTGAGACAAGTTACGGTTGGTTAATCTGATGTGTGCCACTTCCAGAACTAGCCTAGTAGCAACCACTATCTCCCCTCCCCCCACCCCCTTCCCATGACATTCTTTGCTTTCCTCTTCTGCTAACTGGATACAGATGGTGACCAGGACACAAAGGATGATAGGCAGAAGGAACCTGGGTCCAGATAAAATAGGTACTAATTACAAAAGGAAAGAGAGTAACTTTAGAGTGGAGAGGACAGACGACTACCTCAACCAAGTGATCAAAGTTAACATCACCATACCATATGCCTCCTGATATCATGCGCTGAAAATAAACGACACCACTTCTGCAGTGTTCCTGCCAGAAATGCATATCCTCAAATCTAATCAGGCAAACTCAAAATAATGGGCCTGTACTCTTCAAAAATGTCAAAGCCTGGGGTCCTGGGCAGCTTAGTTGGTTGAGCGACCCGACTTTCGATTTCAGCTCAGGTCATGATCTCAGGGTCATGAGATCAAGCCCCCCATCAGGCTCCACGCTCACAGTAGAGTCTGCTTGGGATTCCCTCTCCCTCTGCCCCTGCCCACACACAGGCATGTGCGCATGTGCACAGGCAACCTCTCTCAAATAAATAGATAATTTTTTAAGTCAAAGTCATAAAAGAAAGACTGTAGATTAATTAAAGGAAAATAAACAGGCTGGACTTTTTTTTTTAATTAAGTAGGCTCCATGCACATTGTATATGAGAACTCTTTGTACCAATTTTGCAACTTTTCTCTAAATCTGAAACTATTACCAAATAACTTTTTAATTATATAAACTTGACACCCCGAGTGGAAAATTATGGCCCATAGGACAGAGAACAAATGCATGGAAGGAAGGACATGTGGGTGAGTGGATCTTGGGTAGAGGCTTTGCACTTATCCAGTCATCAGCTTGTTCAAAGGTTCTTGCGTTCAGTGGCAACTTCTAAGGATCATCTGCTTTCTGGAAGCTCTCATGGAATCTCAATTTCAAATTTCCAGGAAGTGCAATTTTCCAGTATTTTTTGATGTATAACAGATTATGTCATCTTAGCTGAATAACATGAATCCAAAGACCAATCCTTTGGAGTTTGACTGCTATAAGGTCCTTTTCAAGCAAGGTTTAAGTTCTCGGATATTTCCAAAATACCCAGTCACCTGGTCTGTGGGCATTTAGAAGCTGGTTAGGTGGCTGGCAAGGAAATATGACCTATTCTGATTAGACTGAGTAGATTAGGTTAATCGTTTGCAACATACAGCCAGCTCTGCCTATAAGCGGTTAGAATTCAGTGTAGGTGGAGAGATTCCCAGTCATATGGACCTGTCTGCCAGTGACAAAGGGAGACAACTGGAGTTCCTGAGTGGGAAGAACACGAGTCTTAAGAATCAAGGACATTAAGGCTGTGGGAACACAAGTGGTGTCCACTAATTTACCTAATTAGAGTATCAATATTTCTTTTGTTCTCTCCACTTTTCTAGGTGACTGGGAGTGAACAGGGCAGTGAGACTTCTACACAAGAGGCAATACTTTCCATAGCTCAAGAATAATTGCCCCAGTAAAATATACTCCTTTATCTTTAGATGCGAAGTCAGAATATCCTACGGAGGGAATGCAAAGTCCAATAGTTTCTTAGCCACGGTGAGTGGTATGGCTTTTTGACAGGGTGATAGATGCTTCGACTCATCCAGAAAAGAAACACACTATTGCCATAAACACTCATAACTCATATAGGAAGGTAATTGTGTGAGGTCTCTTTGGATATATTCCAAGGGTGTCTTAGGACATTATTCCAATATGTGTCCTGCTTTTTTAAGGTTTCCTGGATTACCTTGTTCACAGGTGAGTCATGCATTGACCACGTCTTCTTCTGTCTCAGAAAAGTTTCCCCATCAGTGTTTAATATCATGGCTAATTTGTTCATTGAACGTTTTCTGGTCTTCCTGGATCTTGCAACCAATCTTCTGCATATATGATGTCATTCTTGAACCTCTCCATAGGCTCTTCATTCTGTTTTTAAGTCTCACGCTCTACTGACTGAGCTAGCCGGGCGCCCTTCGTTCTGTTTTTAAAAGAAATCCCCATGTTTAAAGACTTCAGAGAGAGCAGCCTATTAGCGTAATGATCTGCAAAGTATTTCATCTAATTTTTTTTAATGTGGGCAATGACAGTAATTTCCAAGACATCAAGGAACTTACTTATTTGGTGTCCATTTTTTTTTTTTTTTGGTGTCCATTTTCAATAGGGACACTTGAGGAGGTAAAAAGAAAAAAACCTCTTTCTTTCCATGTCATTCTGAATGACATGAGTCATTCAGACTCTGACATTGTCAGAGTGCGTTGGTAGCTCCTTGGTGCGTCTAACAAGACATGGTAAATGGTAAGCTCAGGCAAGAACATCCTGGTTTGCAAGCAGACAGAAAAAAGGAATCAAGGGAACCCAGAACTGGGGCCTTGTACCCTGACAGCAAAAAAAAAGACTGAAAAGGTTTTGAGAAACAAAGATCCACTAAGATATTTCAGTTAAACAGAGGACTTTGGCACTTGAGCAAAGAAGAGTCTCAAGGCTTTCCTTCCACCCAAGCCTTTGTTTCGTATGGCTTCACTGTAACCGCCACTAAGTTGGGAGAGAGAGGCATGGACTAAAGAAATAAATGAAAGTTGATACTTCTATCCTGAAAAAAAATCTTTTGGCCATGATTTCTGGCACAAGAAGCTGCTTCAAAGCTAATCGACCTGAAGTTACTGAGGGTCAATTGCCAAAAACCCACAAACCTGGCCTGAATAAGTAAGTAGACCCACAAAAACAACACTTGGATCTCTAGACTTGCACCACTGGGAAGCAGGCTGTTAAGGCTGTATAGTCCCCAAGGAGGGCATGTTCCCCACTTCACGATCACCAAGGACAGTGATGACTGAGGGTGGAACCAGGGTAGAAGGAAAACAAGGACAAGAGAATTTTTCCTAAAGAGCAAAATCAGGTCTAATCTAGGACCTTCTTTCACTGCTGGGAAAGGGAGTCTAACAAAATTCATGATTGCTCTGGACGTGACTGCTCATGTTTCCCATTCTCTGTCTTTCGAATAATTTTTATTGTCTTCTCTGTCACTGTGTAGTAGGGTAGTAGTGAAGTAGCAGCAATTTGGCTTTTAGTTCATAGGTTGCTGGACCACAAGAAAATTCATTCAGGCCAATTAGAAGAGACAGCAATCCAGACTTCGATATGAATGCCATAATGGGATGGGACTTCTTGTGGCCTCCCTTAGGGGAAGGGTGAGTATATTTGGTGACCAGAGAGCTGTCTACCAAAAGCCAGGCACACAGCCAGACTCATTCCCATATCCGCTTCCAATTTGGGGATGGCCATATGACAAAGTATTCTCCAATGTAATGTGAGTGGAAGCAATGTGCACCAGTTTGTGACCTGTGGGGTGGTACGGCACAAGATGGAAGGAGCCTAGGATCATGAATAACAGCAATGAAAGACAGCCATGTCCCTGACCTGAATGTCTGCCCAGGACTGTGAGGTGAGCAAAAAAATAATCTATTGTGCTGAGTCACATTTTGGATCTATTTGTTGCAGCAGTTTAGAGACATACTCCATGAGTCATGCTTGCTCGACATAATGATTACATATGTACATCCTTTTTAAGCACAATTATTAATGGTAACATACTAACCACCCTGTAACCAACCTTGCTTTTTTTCATTCAACATATTGGAAAGTATTTCCTATCAGTACATTAAAAACTTCATTTTTCTTTCCTTTCTTTTTCACTTTTTTTTAAAATTTTTATTTATTTATGATAGTCACACAGAGAGAGAGAGAGAGAGAGAGAGGCAGAGACATAGGCAGAGGGAGAAGCAGGCTCCATGCACCGGGAGCCCGACGTGGGATTCGATCCCGGGTCTCCAGGATCGCGCCCTGGGCCAAAGGCAGGCGCTAAACCGCTGCGCCACCCAGGGATCCCCTCTTTTTCACTTTTTTATAGCTTAAGTACCACACTATTTAACTAGGTCCCTACTGATGGACACTTAGGCTGTTTCTGATGTTTTCTTTTTTTAAAGAAAAAAAGAACTTATTAAAGAGAGAGAGAACAGAGAGAGAGAGAGAGGCAGAAGTAGGCTCCCTGCTGAGCAGAGAGCGAGCTTGACATGGGGCTCAATCCCAGGACCCCAAGATCATGACCTGAGTCAAAGGCAGATGCTCAACCACTGAGCCACCCAGGTGCCCCCGTTTCTGATCTTTTGCTAAATACTCTCATGCTCAAATTCTTTCAGTTGGGACTCTACAAATGCAAGATACAGGTCAGCTTCACGTCCAGTATGCTCTAGTTGTACTCTCTGACACAGGACTTTACTTAGCTTCTTTTAGCCAAATTGCAAAGCTAATATGTGACATTATTGATTCTCCATGGCACACTATGATAAACTGTATATTGAAAAATAACTCCGATGGTTACAAGTCAAATACTGACACTGCTGGGAGGAATACAGCACAGTGTATTATCAGCATGAATTATAGTCAGACAGCCTGGGTTCAGATCCCAGCTCTGCTCCCTGTAACATGTAACTTAACCTTAGGCAAGTTACTTAACTCCTCTGAGCATGTTATCTCACCTGTAAAATGGCCATTGTTGTGAGGATTCAATGAGAAGTGAAGTGCTTAGCGCACAACAACCATCAGTTAATAAGTACTGCAGATTTTTCTTTAATATAGCATTTTTTTTCTAATGACCAAAGAAAAAAAAGTTAAGTTTGAGTCTCAGGTTAGGGCATGCATCATATGTATCTCCATTCTTTTTTTTTTTTCTTTTAAAGATTTTATTTATTTATTCATGAGACACACACAGAGAGAGGCAGACACAGGCAGAGGGAGGAGCAAGGAGTCCCCTATACGGGACTCGATCCCGGGACTCCAGGATCACGCCCTGAGCCAAAGGCAGACGCTCAACTGCTGAGCCACCCAGGCGTCCCAAGTATCTCTATTCTTAAGATGGAAATTGTTTTTCAAACGATTAAATCATTCAAGTTTTTTTTTCTTTTTCAAAATGATTTAATTTTACATGCTCTTCTGTAACTTGGTAGTTTCTTTTTAAATTCTACCACCGATTTTCTCAAATAGGAGAAATTATGGACTTCATTGTTTTTTTAATGGCTATAAGCATTTTGGGGGTCCATTTTTAGGAAGGAGAAAGCCCTCAAATCTTGTGGCTATTCATATGAGTTTTCTATCAAACTATTTAGGTTCAACTACATTGGGTCAGGGCTGATCCTATATTGCAGGTCCAGGAAATTCAGTCATTGTCAATTATCATTGATGTTAAAGCAAATGACAGAGAGGCTTCATTGCTTTGAGGAGTGAGAAAGAGAGTTGTAGAAAACACATGCAAATGTAAATACCATTCTCCTAGCACTTAAATTCCAGAAATGAAACTGGAGGGCTGAACTGTCCTTATTAGGAAATGACTGGTTGCTTGATGACCACACAGTTAAGCTCCGTATTTTGCTTTTGAAGGGGTGGCATGGAAAGGAACTGGTCAGGATATTATTATTAGATCAGTTAGCTCTAGCACCACTCACTACTCTGTTCTCTTCCAGCATGATTTCAGTGCAGTTATAAGCATTATAATATCAAACTTTCACTTCAATTGGACAGCCTGAAAACCCAGATCAATTTTTTAATTAAAAAAAAAATTTTTTTTTCAATGCGGGGCTTGAACTCATGACCCTGAGATCAAGACCTGAGCTAAGATCAAGAGTCAAACACTCAACTGACTGAGCCACCCAGGCAGCCCCCAGGTCAGTTTTTAAAGATGAAGTCTCTGAATCAGATTCCCAAATGAGGTTGTTATTCCTTGAAATTGCAGGTGAAAAGCCTATGTTAAGACTGATTTGAATCAAAGCACTCAACGTGTGCTCTTGCTATGAAGTAGTAGATTAAGGCCTGGTACAGACAGCCTTTTCAGCCTCTAGCAGTGCATATATTTCACCTTCATAAAATACCAGGAACCCCCATTTTACTATACTCCGTTTTCTTTAGTTAAGAATCAGGGATAAAATAGCAGTAAGCAAAAAAATAAAAAAATAAAAATAGGGATCCCTGAGTGGCGCAGCGGTTTAGCGCCTGCCTTTGGCCCAGGGCGCGATCCTGGAGACCCGGGATCGAATCCCACGTCAGGCTCCCGGTGCATGGAGCCTGCTTCTCCCTCTGCCTATGTCTCTGCCTCTCTCTCTCTCTGTGTGACTATCATAAATAAATGAAAAAAAAAAAAATTTAAAAAAAAAAAAAATAAAAAAAAAAAATAAAAATAAAAATAAAAATAAAAATAAAAATAAATAGCAGTAAGCTGACAATGGGAATTTGACTGTGTCATGTCCTTTTTTGAGGACAAAAAAGCTATGAGCCAGGGACCCAAACACCTCAAGCCTCCCAAAAGCAAGTGTTCTCCATGCTGTATTTGAGAAACTCTTTTCTCCACTCCATATTTGGGAAACTTCCTTTTTACTGAAGTTTCTCTAGGACACCTTGCATCCTCTGAGCCCATGTTTCCAAAATACTTATCGTCATAAATTCTCTATTCTTTTCTCCTGAAATTGACAGATTTTTTTTTTTTTTAATTCAGGGAGGACATGAGTCCTGGCCAAGCTTAACAAAAGAAAATGTCTATTACTGTTCTTGATAACTGAACATTCAGTCTTGGGCTTAGAAATAAATATTTTTTTTGATGTAAAACCCCCTGGGCATGTGTACGTGTCTATGGACACATTTACATCAATTGTAAATGATTCTCCCAATCAACCAAGCTCACTGCCAAGCCAACTTCAGCTCAGGATCTTCTCCACTTAGACTGACCAGCACTTGAGAGCATTTGGCTTATCACAGCTCTGCTGGGCGAGGAGACAGATGGCTTCCAAAAAGCCCCACCCAGAGACACAGACCTACGGCCAGATGTCTCATTCTGGGACAGATGGCTTGAACTGCCTCCTGCTGCCTTTTGCTCTGCCAGTACACAGGACTGCTGAGTGCTAGAGTCACCACAGAAATCTGCATGGAGTTTGCAAAGACAGCTTTCAATTAAGTATCAAGAAGAATGAGACAATTCAGTGTTTTCAAAAATGAGTCATTTTGGGATCAGTGAGTCACTTTTTATTTGCTTTAGAGGTCTGACTTGTTTTATTCCTAGGTAAAGATTAGAATATAGTCACAGCAGTTCATCAGAATGTTGGCCAATCCCAGAGCCACAGGCTTGGAAAGGGCCTTTGCAGTGAGAGTAGGTCAAAAGGGAATGTGGCAAGAGAGCAGCTACCTGCAGAAGAATCTGGCTGTCCACTGTCAGAAGTCCTCATTCCTTTGAACACATTCTTAAAGCTCAGCTTTGGGTCTCCGTAATTGGGTGCTGGCAGTTTTCCAGGGTTGACTGGCTTGCGGAAACTGACACATCAGGTAACTCAAGACATCAGACACCAAATAACAATTGTTTTTCTCAAAATATGAACAGTTCAGTAAAATAAAGGACTGAAGAGTCTGTCCTGATGGGCATGCCCCCACCATGGGAAAACACACTGGACAATGAACTAGACTATAGACATTACTGGTGCCTCAATCTCTGTGATGAGGCCCCCACAGGCGTGTGTAGACTTGATCTACCGCCTTTCATATCCTGTTGGATGGTCACACTCTTTCTCTACACACGTTCCTAACATTTTCTTAGCAGAGGCTTTACGCATGCTCATAGAGGCTCTGGAGGCTATACCTTGATCTCAGGACAAGAGGAAACCTTAATTATCTGGTTACATTTTAATTTTCCATGGCATCACAGGTACAGTAACTGCAGTACAGTCCTCTCCTGCCTTACTAGGGTAGTCAATCCTGCAAAACCTCTTGTGAAACCAATGTAAGCTAAAAATGTAATCACCATTTTATGTTTCTTGAGTTCCCAAACTGACACTCATTCGTGCTAAAATACCAAATCTCGTTAAGACAGCCACAATTAGGGATGCCTGGGTGGCTCAGTGGTTGAGCGCCTGCCTTTGGGCCAGGGCGTGATCCGGGATTCCTGGGATGGAGTCCCGCATTGGGCTCCTTGCATGGAGCCTGCTTCTCCTCCCTCTGCCTGTGTGTGTCTCTGCCTCTCTTTCTGTGTCTCTCACGAATAAATAAAATTTTTTTAAAGTCTTAAAAAAAAAGACAGGCACAATTACATTAATAATTAATATTGGCTATCATGAACACAAACGGAAACCATCTTTCCCTTTTCTAATTATGACTAATTACATTATTATTCTATGACCCTTTCCCTGTTGTTTCTTTGCTTTTATGTCCTATATGTTTAAGATTAAATTTATAACAAAACATACATACAAATGATACCCAATACTTACACAATTCAACCTTTGGTTTTAAAAAAAGAATAGGGATGCCTGTGTGGCTCAGCGGTCGAGCATCTACCTTCGGCTCAGGGCGTGATCCCGGATTCCTGGGATTGAGTCCCACATCAGACTCTCTGCATGGAGCCTGCTTCTCCCTCTGCCTGTTTCTGCCTCTCTCTCTCCATGTCTCTCATGAATAAATAATTTAAAAATAAATAAACAATAAAATCAGTGAAAACCATGTCAATTATAGTAGTTTTACCAAACAAGTTGAAGTACAAAAGACGTGGCGTTGTGAGATTACCCCTGCTGTAAATAAGCAAAACAGTGAGAAATCAGATGGGAGAACATAAGATAACATAGAGTAACTATGTGAAGGGGATGTATGGTGGCTCTCGTCTTTAGATGCTAAGCAGCTCCAAGAAGTACACCCAACCAAATCCAGCCTAATGGATGCAAAGAAATGCCATGGCTATCCTTTACCTTTTACTGCAAAACAAACCACCTCAAAATTTATTGCTTTAAAACAATTTATTGTTTTAAATAATTGTTTTAAATAATAAATATTATTTATTGTTTAAATAATAAATTTATTGTTAAATTTATTAACTTTAAAACAATAAACATTATTTTTCACTGGTCTGTGGGTTCACCAGACCACAGCTAATCTAGGCCAACACAGCTGGACTTGGATAGTCTACAATGGCCTGGCTCACATGTCTGGTGGTTGGCAGGTTAGTTGGTCTAAGGGGCCACACTCATATGTTTGGCAATTGGTTAGATGTCACATGAGGTGTGGGCCACATGCCTCCCCTCACCCTTCAGGTCATCCATGAGTTTTTCACAAGGTGGAAGAGTTCCCAGGAAGAGAAAACAAGCCACAATTTCTAAGCACTTTTTAAAGAATCTCCTTATATCAGATTTGCTAATGTCCCATAGAACAAAGCAAGTCACGTGGCCAAGCCTAGATTCAGAGAGAGGAAAGACTACACCTCTTGAGGGAAGAAGCTGGAAAATAACAAGGCTATTCAGTTCACTTTCCTATTCTTAGAAGATAAAAGAGAGATTGAATGATAGTCCTTATAACCAGGATAGGTGATTACCTCAGGGTTTAAACATATTTCTCTGGTGAGACTTTTCTTTTTCTTTCTTTCTTTTTTTTCTTTTTCTTTTCTTTTTTTTTTTTTTTTGAGACTTTTCTAACTACTGAGGTCAGTAGTTAGAAGGGTCAGTCTGCCCTCTTGGGTCCGCTACTGCACCTGAGGCAAAGAGATAAAACCAAAGAGGTAGGCAGAGACTAGGGCTCTGCAGGCTGCATGAAGGAATTTCGGTCTTGATCCCAAGAGCAACAGGAAGCCATAGAGCTTTTTTTTTTTTTTTTTTTTTTTGCAACTAAAATGCTTTTTTATTTTTTTTTTTATTTTTTAAATAAATTTGTTTTTTATTGGTGTTCAATTTGCCAACATATAGAATGACACCCAGTGCTCATCCCATCATTTTAAGGAGAGATAAGATCAACTGGGCTGCAGTGAGGATAGTAATTCTAAAAATTTTTCCAGAAAGGGGAATAGTGAGATAAGCCTTTAGTTATAGAATATGGGGTCAAGGGAAAGATTTTTTGTTTCTTTTTTTTTTTTTTTTTTCAAGCAAAAGATGGTTGAAACTAGAACTTGATAGAATACTGATGGAAGGATCCAGTATTGCAAGAGGTTAAAGGGGAGCCCTGGGAATGGGGAAGAGAACTCATGCATGCATGAAATGTTTGGCTTACAAAAAAATATCATACAATAAAATTGGTTGTATTTTTGTTGTACAGTTCTGTGGATTTCAACACATGCATCGATTCATGAAACTGCCCCCACAATCAGGGTATACAAGAGTTTCGCCTTGTGAAACCTTCCTTTTTGCTATCCCTGTACAGTCACTCCTCCACCCCTAACTCCGGGCAACCACTAACTTATTGTCTATCACTACAGTGTTCATCTTTTCAAGAGTGTCACTTTGAGACTAGCTTTTCATTCAGCGTAATGCCTCTATTGTTATGTTGTTGTAATGCCAAGTCGTTGGGTATATCAATACTTCATCCTTTTATATTGCTGAGTTTTCATTGGGGTCAGCTTCTGATAGCATTCCCCAGGTCAGCAGATGGTTTCACCATTCTACCAGTTACTCAGGCCAAAAACCTTGGCTTCATCCCTGACTCTTGACTCTCTTCTCCAATCCATTACATCCAATCCATCAGTAAATCCTGGTGGCTTTACTTTCAGAATAGACCTGGAATCTGACCACTTCTTACTACCTTCAATGCTGTCACCTAGCTCAGGCCACCATCATCCTTTGCCAGGGCTAGTGTTTCTCCTCTAATCATACCTCCACCTTCAGTCTGTTCTCCATGACAGCTAGAATAAGTCTTTTAGAGCCTTAAATTGGATAAGGCCACTCTTCTGCTCAAAACTCTCCAGTGGTTTCAGTGTTAACAATGCAAAGTTGTCACCATGGCCTGAAAGATCCCCGTGACTGGGCCCCTGACTACTTCTCCGATCTCTTTTCCTGCCACCATCCCCCTCACTCAGTCTGTATCAGCTATAGGGATTTCCTTGCTATTCTGTTAGCAAGCCAAGCATGCTCCTGCCTCAGAGCATTTGAATCGGTTGTCTTCTCTGCCTGGAACACTCCTCTAGATATCCACATGGCTTACTCCATCAAATCAGTTCCACTTTCTGCTTATCAGTCCTTCTCTAACACCTAAAAGAGCAGCTACCTGACACCACTGTCTAACCCTTTTTCTGCTTTGTTCTTCATCATAGCACATATTTGTTTTTCTGTCTCTCAACACTAAATATATCTTTTAGGATAGGGACTTTTTTATTGTTCACTGCTTAATAAGCACCTTGCCTGCCATATAGTGTGAGTTCAATGAATATTTGTGATTTAATAAGTTATAGGAGGAATAGACAGAATGGGAACACATGTACATTTCTAGATTTTAAGGCATTCTGCATTTATTTCATTTTAATTTCAGTATAGTTAACATACAGGATTATATTAGTTTCATGTGCACAATATATTGAGTCAATAATTCCATATACCACCCAGTGCTCAAGGGTACTCCTTAAGAGACAAGTGTAATCCTTAATCCCCATCATCTGTATCACCCATTCCCCCCACCCACTTCCTCTCTCATAATCATGTTTGTTCTCTATAGTTAAAAATCTATTTCTTAGTTCGTCTTTCTCCCAACTTTACTCATTTAAGTTCCACATGAGTGAGATCATGTATTTGTCTATCTTTGCCTGACTTATTCAACTAACCATTATACTCCCTAGTTCCATCCAAGTTGCAAATGGCAAGATATCATTCTTTTTTGTGGCTGAATAATATTCCATTGTGTGTATACCATGTCTCCTTTATCCATTCGTTTATTGATGGGACACTCAGACTGTTTTTATAATAATTTGGCTATTGTAAATAATGTTGCAATAACCATAGGGGTGCATGTATTCCTTTTTTTTAAGATTTTATTTATTTATTCATGAGAAACACACAGAGAGAGAAGCAGGCTCCCTGCAGGAAGCCCGATGTGGGACTCGATCCCAGATCCAGGGATCATGCCCTGAGCCGAAGGCAGATGCTCAACCGCTGAGCCACCCAGGTGACTGGCATGTATTCCTTTTAATTACTGTTTCTATATTTGGGGGGTTTAGGGCATTCTGCATTTTTTGTTACACATACAGTAAGATAATCAGGGGAAGGTGTATGGGAAGTGTAGGGTTACAGATTTGCAGAGATAGCGGAAAGCAAGTTAACCAGAAAAATATTACAATGAAATTTCCAGGTACTGTTCAGAGCCCATTTAAGGTTGAAATTAATAACTTAGGGGGGGACGCCTGGGTGGCTCTGTGGTTGAGCGTCTGCCTTCGGCCCAGGTCGTGATCCCGGGGTCCTGGGATCGAGTCCCGCATTGGGGTCCCTGCAGGGAGCCTGCTTCTCCCTCTGCCTGTGTCTCTGCCTCCCTTTGTGTGTCTCTCGTGAATAAATAAATAAATAATATATATATATTTAAAAAAAATAACTTAGGAATGCCAGTCTGTTCAGCAGGAAAATTTTCTACAGGATACAGGCATGGAGAAGCATATAGGTCCGTCTAGGGCAGAGGACCTGGGTGGGGAAAAGGGAGTGGCGGGCATGGTTAGGACCAAGAGTAGGACTCTAATGGTGTACCATCGTATCTCAGATACATAAGAAGGGAAGTGAAGAATGTGGACTAATGGAGGCTTTCTTTCTTTCTTTTTTTTTTTTTTTTAGATTTTGTTTATTTATTCAAGAGAGACACAGGCAGAGGGAGAAGCAGGCCCCCATGCAGGGAGCCTGATGTGGGACTCAATCCTGGGCTTCCAGGATCACGCCCTGGGCTGAAAGTGGCGCTAAACCGCTGAGCCACCCGGGGATCCCCCTAATGGAGGCTTTCAATGAAGTTAGGAAGAAGTTCCTAGGCAGTCAAGCTGAAAGCACATCAGGCTGTAATTGGACAGAAGGCTGTTCCAATTACTAATCTGTGATGCGATAACGTTTCTGGTGACAAGTCCTGATTTTTGACTAGGATGGGGGGGTGCTGATGCTAGGGTCGCTAGAGATGGGGGCTGATGTCAGGGTCCCTAGAGATGGGGGGCTGATGTCAGGGTCGCTAGAGATGGGGGGGCTGATGTCAGGGTAGCTAGAGATGAGGGGGCTGATGTCAGGGTCCCTAGAGATGGGGGGCTGATGTCAGGGTCGCTAGAGATGGGGGGGCTGATGTCAGGGTAGCTAGAGATGAGGGGGCTGATGTCAGGGTCCATAGAGATGGGGGGCTGATGTCAGGGTCGCTAGAGATGGGGGGCTGATGTCAGGGTCGCTAGAGATGGGGGGCTGATGTCAGGGTCCATAGAGATGGGGGCTGATGTCAGGGTCGCTAGAGATGGGGGGCTGATGTCAGGGTCGCTAGAGATGGGGGGCTGATGTCAGGGTCGCTAGAGATGGGGGGCTGATGTCAGGGTCGCTAGAGATAGGGGGCTGATGTCAGGGTCGCTAGAGATGGGGGGCTGATGTCAGGGTCGCTAGAGGGGGGGCTGCTGTCAGGGTCGCTAGAGATGGGGGCTGCTGTCAGGGTCGCTAGAGATGAGGCCCAGATGGTAACGGGGCCTCATTATCCACCTGACATTATCCAGGTGGCAGATAGACGAGAGGAAAGCAAGAGCGGGAGCTGGCCGCCCCAGTGAACGGCTGACCTCGAAGGGCGGTTCGACAGGCGGCAAAGTCTTAAGAGTAAGCGTCGGGAAGCGAGGGTTTTTCCAAGAGGGGAGCGTCTTCCACACAGAGCGCCCCCACCCTCTGGACCCGGGAAGGGAGGATACGCCTTGGCCAGGGGACGAAGCATCCTCAGGGGGCAGCCAGGTCTCGGCCCGGGAGGTTCACGGGAACACTGACCTGGAAGCGGGAATCTCAGAGGAAGATCGACTTGAAAGCAGGCAGCGCGGGAAAGCAACCGAAGCAGAAAGAAACCCCGCGGGCACCCGTCGTGGTTCCCGTGCCTGCCTCCCGACGCGACGCCGCGCCTCACCACCCTCCGCGGCCGCAGGGCGCGCGGACGAGGAGCAACGCAGACCGACTCTTTTCAACTCCGCGCGGAAGTCCTGACACCGGAAGTCCGCGGCGTGCGCGCCTTCCCATTGGCCGAAGTCCCCGCCGGCGTCCGTCCGCTTCCGCCGCCGACTCGGCGGGGCGGGGCCGTCCCTGAAGTCACTTCCTGCTTGGCCCCGCCCCTCGCTCCCTTTTTGGCCGCTTCCGGCCTCAGGCCCCGCCCCGGCCAGTGCGGCCCCGCCCCGGGCTCGCGGCCCCGGCCCCGCGGCGCCGCTTCCGGTGCGGGCCCCGCCCCGGCTGTGGCCCCCGGCTGCGGAGGAGGCCGAGGCGCAGCGGCTGGAGCCGGGGCCTGACGCCGGCGGACCCCGGAGCGCCGCGCTCGGGTAAGCCGCGTGGGGCCCGGCTCGCTCAGCCGCGCGGGGGCGGGGGCTGCTGCAGGTGGAGGGGCCGGAGGGCTGCGAGGGGAGGCAGGTGTGCGGGGGAAGGTGAGGGCGCGGGGAGCGGACCCCACGCGCCGCGCACCCGGGGGGGGGTGTGATAAAGAGATGGGAGCTGCTAGGGCGAGGGTGATGGGGTCGGGGCGGCCGGGGAGCGCCCGCGGATTGGCTGGAGGGCTCGGGGGAGGTCGGAGTGATGGGGCCGGGGGAGGCGGGGGGGGGGGCCCGGGGCCCCGGCGCGGCGGTCCGGGGGCTTCGGGGGAAATGGGGGAGGGGGCCGGGTTTAGGGACGGAGGGGCTTAGATTTGCGAGGGACACAAGTTTTCTCCATGTAGGCAGGTGGCATTGTTGTTTGGACCTTTCTGCTTCGGGACGGGGTAGGTGGGCTCTCGGGGTCTCGGGGGGAGGGCGTGTGACCTGGGGCACTGAGTCCTCTCCATCTCACCCAGGAGGCAGCCCCCCCCGCCCCACGCTGGGGACAGCGCGCCGGGAAGATGGTGCGGCCGCTCGGGAGGCGGGGGTTCGGGGCCCGGCAGGGCCCGGCTGAAAAACGATTCCCTTTGCAATACATTGTAGTGATTATAAAGGAAGTTTATTATTATTATTATTATTATTATTATTATTATTATTATTATTAGGAAAGTTAAAATGATCACCCGATCGTTTGATGTAGTCTTTTGTTTAATTTTTTTTTTTTTTTTTTTTTTTGGACGCCAGTTTTTTTTGTTGTTGTTGTTTTTTAATCTTCAGTGTATATCCTTTTGCCGGCTGGCTGGATTGAATGCTGGATTGAAAATCTTTTCATATTTCGTTGCACTATAAAGAGGGCCAAAGCCGACTGAAAGAAGCGCTACGGGCGTTAAAGTCACACTTTCTCAAGCGCCAGGAGAGGAAGTTAAAAAGGCAAGTAAAGAGGCAGACTGGGATTTGAGTCTTGCCCTGAACGCGAAAGGCCAAAGCAAGCGCTTCTCAGATAAACAATGAGAATTTTTCATCTCCACTTCTTTTCACCTCGCTTTAAAGGGTTGCACCTTCCCCCTGCCCATTAAGAGATTAATAGACCCAGGCAGTTTTTATTGCTATGAAGCTGATTCCTATCCCCTTCTTCCCCCCACCCACCACCCCCGTTCGGTTTTTGTTTTTTTTTTTTTTTTTAATCTTTAGTCTCAGTTGGAAAACAGTGAAACAACGCAAATATCAAGTCTCAACCTGTGCAATGAGTTCTTTCATGTGATGACAACCCTGTATGCCATTGTTGCAAGTCCTGTTCACCTAAAATGTGCGTGTGCCTAGTAATCACCCTTCAGTTATGGAGACTTGCTGAGGAAACAGAACTGGAGTGAGGTTCCTTGGGGGTGGGGGTGGGGGAGTGGAGATCTGGAGAGGAGGAAGGGAAAGGGGAAGCCAGAGTGGAGAAGAGGGTGTGAAAGGGGGGATGTGTTTGGAGACTGATTGGTAAGAATGCTGATAAACCTGCCCCCAGAACACTTTGGGCCTGAAAGCCTTTTCTGTGTGCGTTTGTCATAGAATGTCACAGTGGAAGTGAATCAGAAAGAAGAGGGATGTGAAGAGATTTACTTGGCCACTTATGAAAAAGCAGCATTAACTTGTTGTTTACACAATACTGATACCTGTTCCAATTTAATTAACTTTAAAATCTCCAGAGGAATTCCTTCCTGTTTGTTTTTTGGGTTTTTTTGTTTGTTTGTTTGAGCTGACCATTGCAATTTGAAACTCTTGCCCCCTTGCATGTTTCTTTCTTTCATGTTGTTGAAATTGGATTCTTTTTT
Organism: Canis lupus dingo; assembly: GCF_003254725.2. Classification (NCBI taxonomy): domain Eukaryota; kingdom Metazoa; phylum Chordata; class Mammalia; order Carnivora; family Canidae; genus Canis; species Canis lupus. Next base: position 37,882,341 of record NC_064272.1, read on the forward strand.
GAAGCTATAATGTACAGTTAGCGGGGCTCAGCCCACTTGAAAAGCAGGCCAGCCATTCGATCGGGGAAATTTGAAAAGTTTAAACCTAAGAGCAGTTTGCTGTGTTCTGCTTTTGTAGGAGAGAGCTCATTCTGTCTGCCTGATAGCTCTGTGCCTAGCTAGGGCGGTGCTTTCTTTCTCTGATGGGCCTGGGAACATAAGCCGTGCTCTCTCCTTTGTAGACAGGCCCTTCTTTCCCTTTTTTTTTTTTTTTTATTTATTTTATTTTATTTATTTATGATAGGCACACAGTGAGAGAGAGAGGCAGAGACATAGGCAGAGGGAGAAGCAGGCTCCATGCACTGGGAGCCCGACGTGGGACTCGATCCCGGGTTTCCAGGATCGCGCTCTGGGCCAAAGGCAGGCGCTAAACCGCTGCGCCACCCAGGGATCTTCTTTCCCTTTTTATTGTGGTTTTCTTACAACTTTTGTACAGTACAAACCCGGTTGCCTTTTCGGTGATAAACATGCTAATGTTTGATAATGTCGAGAGAGAGAGAGATCAGAACACAGAGTTTTGCAGGCTCGAAACTGTCTGGATTTACTTTTTATTTTTTTTTATTTTTTATTTATTTATTTTTATTTATTATAGTCACAGAGAGAGAGAGAGAGAGAGGCAGAGACATAGGCAGAGGGAGAAGCAGGCTCCATGCACGACGTGGGATTTGATCCCGGGTCTCCAGGATCGTGCCCTGGGCCAAAGGCAGGCGCTAAACCGCTGCGCCACCCAGGGATCCCGGATTTACTTTTTATACCCACATTTGTCCACCACTGCTGAGATCCATCCCGAATTTCCTCTCATAAATCCCGTTCTTCACACCGTTCCCTACCGCACCCCCACCCCGACCCCAAGCTCCCACCACCACTCCTCTTAGAACCAGGGCTTAGAGCATATGATTAATGTTTAGAACTCATACCCTTGACTAGAAAAAAGAAAGTTTTTTAATATCTGTTTTACTCTTTTTCCCCCCCTTGTTTCTCCTTCTTTGTGGTTTCTGTTAATCACTTAAGGTTTAGACCCAGTGTGCCGGCTGGGCTGTACCCAGGTTCAGAGCCATGCCAATTGGCGGGTGAAGCTTGAGGCAGTGATGGAACCACTGGCACAACAGAAGCAGCCTCGGCAGCCACCACCCCAACAGGCCTCTCCCCTGGCTCCTCTGCAGATGGATGCCAGAGAGAAGCAGGGACAGCAGATGAGAGAAGCCCCGTTCTTGTATGCCCAGAAGCTGGTCACGCAGCAGACTCTCCTTTCTGCAACCCCTGGGAGGCCATCTAGCAGCCCTGCCCTGGGTTCCTTAGCCAGAGGGCCACCAGCCTCAGCAGTGGCCCGAGTTTTTGAACGGAGCAACGTGAACTCAGAGCCTGAGGAGGAGGAAGGAGGTCTGGAAGATGAGGATGGGGATGATGAAGTTGCAGAGGTGGCTGAGAAAGAGGCCCAGGCCACTTCCAAGTATTTTCATGTGCAGAAAGTGGCTCGCCAGGACCCCAGAGCAGCACCTGGATCTGGTCTGCTTCCAGGACCAGGGCTTCCACTGCGTGCACAGCAAGCTAAAGAAGACCATACCAAAGATGCTTCCAAGGCCCCACCTTCAGTCTCCACAGCTGAGCAGCCAAGCTGGAATCTGGATGAGCAGCTCAAGCAGGTCAGTCTTCATGGTGCAGGGGGTCATTTATTCTTCCCAAAGGCCAGCTGAGAGGAGTACTGCCAGGGTCAGGATCTCTGCCAGTCTGGGCCTTCTCACCCAACTCAGTGACCCAACAGCCTAGTGATGCATAGACTGTGATATTTTTTTTTTCTCCTAGTTGTTTTCTTGATTACAGCAATGAAGTGTGCAGGTTCCTCCGAATATAGATTGTTTCAAGTGGGATGTGAAAGAATGTTAGTACAATCTGTTTTTTTTTTTTTTTTAAAGGAAGGAAGAGGTTGCAACAGTGTTATGAGGGATATCTAAAAATGCAATTGTAACTCTAATTACAGTTTTTTTTAGTAAAAGAACAGTTTTGCATAAGACTATTGCTTAGCTCCAGGCTAAACCAGCGTTGTGCTCTTTAAGCACAGTTTTGTTGTTTATAGTTAAGTGTAGCTGACAAGAAGTTCTTGTGTTGTGTATATTTTCCAAATCATGCCTGCATGATTGCATCATTTCACCCATACACCACCCCCTTTGAAATAGGAAAGGGTAGACCTCAGAATTCCCAGTTTAGCCAAGGCAGGCTTAAGTGATTTTCAAACATGGCTGAGCATCAGAGTCGTCTTGGGAGCTTTAAAAAAATTCAGATTCTGGAATCTTAAAGAATTATCTTGGTGTGGAGTCTCAGGACTCTAAGGTGTTCTCAACCAGGCTTTTGGCTTCTGATTCCTATTCTCTTTCTGACCTGCAGTGCAGTTTTTCCTCACCCAAAGAATGGGAGTTGCTGATGAGTTGTTCCAGGTTAAGTGACTCTTTGGTGCTTAGGGAGTTTGTGACAAAGCCGGTAGTTTCTAGGTACTCATAAGTATGTGCTCTTCATGTGGCCCAGTGGTGCTCTTTGGAAATGAGTCGTGAAGAACTATGGGTTTTCACAGGGCAACTGAGAAGTCATCTAAGAAAAGTCCTTTGGAACCTGAAAACACAGTGTCTTTGTATAAAGGAGCCCTGCGTAGTTGATCTGAGTTTTACCACAGCAGTGTTTCCAGTGGATTCCGGAGCTGGCAAAGTATGGTTCCATTCTCATCTCTTCCATTTATTACCCTGTGATCTGTCGGTAGGGCTCTCAATCTCTCTGAGCCTGTGTCCTTTCATCTGGGAAGTGAAAATGATGAAGCGTACCTCCCAGGGATGGTGTGAGGTTTGACTGAGCTAGCAGCACCCGGTAGGTCGGAGTGCTCCAGGTGCCCTTTATGCACAGAGCGCCGTCCTCTGCTGCGGCCACACCAACAGGCTGGGAAGCGGGCGAGGCGCCCACTGGCACCCGGGGGCACCTGGGCCTTCCCGCAGATCACCAGGAGGTAGAGGCTGAGCTGGGACTTGGATCAGAGAGTCCCAGCTTCCACGACAGCGGCAGCCTGGCCGCCGGCCCGGACCCGCCTCCTGGCTGATTGCTTTAGTTTAGCAAAACATCTGTGAGTTGCCTGCAGCCCCCGCGCTGCCTGCGGCTGGCAGAGTTCCATGCGGCCGCTGAGTCAGCCCGCAGCGGGCTCCCGCCCTGACGGCACTGGGAAAGTTCAGGCCCGAGGCGGCTGGGCTGCCCCCGCCTTGGCAGCTGGCCAGCCTCTGCGTGTGTGCGGTCGTTCCTAGAAAGTGCAGCCGCGTGCGAGGAACAAGTGGAGCTCCAGAGCCTGTCTGTCTTCAGGAAGTGCAGCAGGTGTTGAGGTCAAGCCATTAGAGCTCTGAAAAAAGAGCCTCTTCAGAAGCGGCGTGTGCATGCACACACGGGTGCACACCGGCAGGCACCCAGTCTGGTGCTCTGGGCACAGCAGCCCTGTGAAGACACAGCTCAATGCTCAGGGGCTGGCTGTTGGTTTTCTGAAACCCTTTGGGTTCATTTTAAGTTTCTAAGGCATATTTGACTAATTATAGACTGCCCGGCAGAGCACCTGCTAGGATGTTTTACAAACACCAACAGAGCGGAGGCCTCATCTCACACCCTAAAATTCCCCCTCCCCTTGGATTTGGAGATCGAGAACTGGGTTAGGGGGTCCTTGGGTAACAGTGACTTTAAAACCTCAGATGCGTGGGCCGCCTGGGTGGCTCAGCAGTTGAGCATCTGCCTTCGGCTCAGGGCGCGACCCTGGGGTCCCGGGGTCCTGGGATCGAGTCCCACACCGGGCTCCCTGCATGGAGCCTGCTTTTCCCTCTGCCTGTGTCTCTGCCTCTCTCTCTGTGTCTCTCATGAATAAATAAATAAAATCTTAAAAAACAACCTCAGATGCACGTCACCCTTTGCTTTTGAATTTAATTTTATAAAATTACTTCATTATGTATCCTCCTCCTTTGTCTAATCCTGCCTTTAAAGAAGTAAATGATATGCTTGCCGATTAAAACATCTTTTTTTAAAAGTTATGCTTAGGAAGGGGGGGGACTGAAAAAATACCCTCGGGGAGAGCCTGTTGAAACCCTTACAGACCATGAAACTAGCCAGCTTTTTTATTGTTCACAGTCTTTTGTTTCTGAGGCAGTTAACTTGTAGAGAGCAGAAATGGAATATGCCTTGCTCTGGCCAACAGTTACAAAGATCTTCTGCAGGTAATACTGTCAATGTGTTGCCGTGTGCATTTTGTTCTTTAATGCAACAGACTTTCACTGAGGCTTCTTTGGGCCAGGCCTGAGCTCCGTGGAACTAAGGAGCTCACGTTTTAAGCAGAACCCATGTGGAAACCTTAAGGGGCATTGGTCTTGAATTGCAGTAATTTCACTCTGTCCAAAGTCAGCAGAAGCCCAACTGCCCAGTCTTAGCTGTGCTGCAGATATTTTAAAAACAAGGTTTTGTTTCAGACATTTACATACCAAGGTAAAAACATTAATTTTGTCTACAGCATAGCTAGCATAGCTTGGTAAACCAACAGGAATACTCAAAAGTATCTTGCAAGACTTTGGGGGGTGCAGGTGGGCAGGCACCTGCTGATCAAAAAGCAAAATTTAAAAGCTTAGGGACTCCACAGTTTCCTTTGTTCTGTAATCCCTTTCTTAGAACATATGAAATCAAAATAATTTTATGGATTCTCTTTAAAGAAACTCTTAGAAAATAATTGTTTCTTAAGGCCCAGATCATTAGACAGAGTATAGTATTCTCTGACACCAGGGTGATGGGAAGATGGATAATGCCATTGAGCCAAGCATTCTAAAGCCCATCAGATTTCGATGGGCAGAGTAAACAATTGTAAAACAAGGCAACAGACAAAGAGCTGAGTGTCCCTTCTCTCGAGGGAGCTCAGTAGAGCCCTGTCAGCACACATCCAAGTGGGGGGTGTTGCTGGTCTATTAGGGGTAGTCCTCTGTCTTCCTGGGAAGAGGGTAGTTCAGGCAATACAGGCTTTGTCTGTCTTGAGCCTGTTAGTGAAGCCAGGTTTCCAGAAGGGGGTGGACTTCTAGAGAATAGAAAGATGAGCAATTGCTTGATAGGCATGGGGGGAGCCAAAGTGTGTGTGTGTGTGTGTGTGTGTGTTTCATACTTTGGCAGCCTCCACTGTTACTGAGTGTGGGAAGCTTGAAGGATGGCTGACTGCTTGGTCTCTGGAATCTATTGCCAAGAGTTTGTCTAAATAATAAGGTGCCGTTTCTTGGGCTAGTCCTACTTTTCTAGGTACATACTGCATGTCTTTGGAACATTTGATGCTTTTCGTGAAGATTGTGCAAACTATTGCATGAATAAAAATAAGATCATAAGCGTCCCTCACTTTTATTTGTAGGTCTGTCTTGCATGCCCTTAGCTTCTGCCGTCACAGTGGAGTCTCATCAGTGGTTCTTAATTGAGGTTCATCTTCCCCCCCCCCAACCCACCAACACACCCTGCTCCCGGATGTTGTTTGGCTGTGCTGACTGGGAGGGGGAGATGCTGGTGCACATCCTAGAATTACCTGGTTCAAGATGTCTGTAGTGCCAGGTTGAGAAACCTGCTTTACGTTGTGTAATTAGAAAGAGAACATATGCCATGTTTTCGTCAGGCACTGCCCTGGACTGTTTCTTTGTGTTTCGGTCTTGGTCACTGAAGAGTTTGGTACCCTTGAGTTTTCGTTGAATCTCCTTTCAGTATCTGTGTTGAGTTCATGTCTCTCCGCATAGTCACCTGGGTGACCAAACTGTCACTCAGGAGAGGATTGGGACCTAGAACTTGAGCCCTCTCATTTGGCTCTGCCAGCGGTGCTTCCAGCCTAGCATTCTGTGATGCCTGAGATGTCTGTGGTGATCTGTGAGACAGCTTGGTTGCTCTTTTAGACATTAACCCCAAAAGGTTAAGGTATAAATACTCAGCAAACATGTTAATTAGTAACAGATTTAATTATTAAATCAACATTGGTTTTGGGGCCAGAAGGCATGGATTTAGATCCTCGCTCCACTGCTTGCTCGCTGTAGTACTCGGGACAGGTGCCCTAACCTACCCCTCTGAACCCATACATACTTGTATCCCAGAGGATGGTAATCCTCTCCCACCATGCTCAGGGAGCAACTGTAAAAATATTACCAAAGTGGAAGAAGAATACGAGTGTGGAAGATCTTTGTAAATTTATACCATCAAGCAGGTTAGGTCAGACTGACGTTAGCACCAATACACATCTTGAAGCTGTATTTCTTCAGGCTTTACTACCTTTGTAGGTAAGATGCTCCATAAATCCTAGACACTGCTTTGAAACAATTCCTTTTCAAGTTTCCCAGAGCTGTGACCAAACTCTCATAATCTGGAGTTCTCTGAAACATTTCCGGATTATGTGAGCTAAAACTGTTGCACTTTAGTCAGCACTTAAAAAAAAATCTTTTCTTTTTCTCCTTGTTGAGAAACCATTGTACTTTTTTTTTTTTTTTCCATTGTACTTTTGAAGCTGCTTCTTTCCACATTAAAATAGGAGCATGTGCATGGCACCTGGGTGGCTAAGTGGTTGAGCGTCTGCCTTCATTCAGTTCAGGTTGTGATCCCAGGGTCCTGGGATCAAGCCCCACGTCGGGCTCCCCACAGGGGAGCCCCTCTGCCTCTGTCTCTCTCTGTCTCTGTCTCTCTCTCTCTCATGAGTAAATAAAAAAATCTTTAAAAATAAGGACATGGGCATGTTTCTTCTTTAGGTAGAATTAAGCTTTATTTACGTTGAATTCTTTTTTTTAAAGATTTTATTTATTATTTATTTGACAGAGAGAGCATGAGCAGTGGGGGAGAGCAGAGGGAGGAACAGACTCCCCGCTGAGCAGGGAGCCTGCTGTGCAGGGCTCTATCCCAAGACCCCAGATCAGGACCTGAGCCGAAGGCAGAGTACCTGATTTAGCCACCCAGGTGCCCCAAATTTACTTTGAATTCTTATGGATACATGGTCATGACTTAACTGAAGTCCTTACCCTTCTTACCAAACACTGATCCCACCACATGCATCTGAGACCCCATCCCCCTCCTAATTTTCAGGGACTTGCTTCATCAGAGAAAGGGCTATTTCCCTGACTCTTTGGACCCACTGGCTTCTGAAACTTTTTCCACATTCATATGTGTTCTCCTGTCTCCCAGATTTAAAAAACAACAATAAGCCCCTTTAATCCATAAATCTGTCTGGTTCATTTGTTATAGGGGAATGAGAAGTCATTTTTAAAAAACCTTCCCTTGACTACACATCTCTTTCCAGCTTAGCTCTTGTCTCCGTCCCCACAGCAGAGCTTCCCAGAGGCATTGTTTGCACTCCTACCTCCACTTTGTCACCTCCAGCTCACTCCTCAACACACTGCAGTCTAGACTCTGTCTCTTCCATGTTCCTGAAGTTCCTCTTGGTGAGGCCTCCCAGTGACCTCCATGCTGCTAAGCCCAGCCTGCTCTCACCTCACTTGATTTCTCAGTGGCATCGAATACAGTAGACTCCTCTCCTCCAAACATTCTCTTCCTTTGCTCTCCATGTCCCCTCCATTAGCTTATTTTCCTTTCTCTGTCTCTTCTGTGTGACCACTAGAACCCCAAGTTCTCAGGGCTTAGCGCCTCTTCTCTATACCCCCACCCCCACCCCGCCCTGGGCAATTTCTTTCACTCTCAGGGTTTTAAATACTGTCCACAAGCCATTGACTCCAGTATGCATCGTTTGGCCCTTGTTTCCATTCTGAGTTCAGTTGCCATATTCCCAACTACCTTCTTGACATTTCGACTTCGATGTTTTACTGGCATCTCAAGTCTAACACCTGTGAAGCCGAACTCCTGATTTCCAGCCTACTCCCCTACGATTATTTCCTCCTTAGTTCTTCCTTCTCTTAAAGGACATTTCTCTCCCTTTGGTCATTCGTATCAGAGACCTTCTTGTTGACTCGCTCTCATACTCCATCTGGTGATGTCCAGTCCCTCACCAGGTCTTACCAACTCTCCTAAGTGTCTAGACCACTTTTCTCCTCCACTGTCACCTCCCTAATCCAGGCTGCCGACGCTATCAACAAGTGTCTGTGTCTTCCCTCCCCCATTCTAATCCATTCTCTACACAGTAGCTGGAATGATCTTCTAAAAAACCAATCAGATTATGTCATTCCTTTAATGCCACCCAAGTATGATGTCAGTTGCTCTAATTGGAAAAGCCCAATCTGCATAATCTGATCCCTGCCAGTTTGTCAGCCTTATTTTTGTGAATCTCCTGATGTATCACTGTACTCCAGCCACCCTGGTCTTTCCATATGCTAGTCCTTTTGCCTGGAACACTCCTCTAGGTTAACTCTTACCCAGCCTTCAGTTCTCACCTTAAATATCGCTTCCTCAGAGGCACTGTCTTCACCTTTAGTGTAGATCAGGTTATAGACTGTCATTGAACATCATACTTTTACGTTCAATTACTATACTTTTATAGGTTCAGTGAACTTATACCGAAACATCATTATTCCCAAAGTCTCTAGTTTACCTTCCAGTCACTCTTGGTGTTGTAGGTTCTGTGAGTTTGTGTGGGGTTGGCTTGTTGGGTATCTGATTCCTATTCTTGACGGTAAACTCTTAAGACAGCAGGAACACAATCTGCCTTGCTTATCATTGTATCCTGGTGCCCAGCAGAGCAATGGCAGATAATAGGTACTGAATAAATATTTGTGTCTCCCACTGTTTTTGGTTTGCCCTGTTCTTGTTTCTGTTCTTTAATGCAAATGGCACCATTTCATTTTTTTAGAGCAGTCTTAGGTTCATAGCAAAACTGAGCGGAAGATACAGTGATTTCCCATATTGTCCCTGGCCCCACGTATGCATAGCCTCCCCCACTATCAAAATCCCCCATTAGGGGCACCTGGGTGGCTCAGTGGTTGAGCATCTGTCTGCCTTTGGTTCAGGTCATGATCCTAGAGTCCTGGGATTGAGGTCTGCATCAGGCCCCACGCAGGGAGCCTGCTTCTGCCTCTGCCTATGTCTCCGCCTCTGTGTGTTTGTGTGTCTCATGAATTTAAAAACAAAAAAACCCGACTGGAATGGTACAGTTTTGCAGTCAATGAACCTATACTGAGATATCATTATCCCCGAAAGTCTCTAGTTTACCTTCCAGTCACTCTTGATGTTGTAGGTTCTGTGAGTTTTGACAAATGTATATAAAATGGCACGTATCCACCGCTGTAGTATCATACATAGTTTCACTGCCCTAAAAATCCTCTGTGCTTTCTCTTTAAGTCCTGGCAACCCCTGATTTTTTTTTGGCTCCATAGTTTTACCTTCTTCAGAATACCATATAGTTGGAATCATACAGTGTATAGCCTTTTCAGATAAGCTTCTTTCACTTAATAATATACATTTAAGATCCCTCCATGTCTTTTCATGGCTTGATAGCTCATTTCTTTTTAGCATTGAATCTGGATGTACCACAGTTTATTTATCCATTCACCTATCGAGAAACATCTTGGTTGATTGGCAAATATGAATAAAGCTGCTATCAACATCTTTGTACAGGTTTTTGTGTAGACATAAGTTTTCAGCTTATTTGGGTGAACACCAAGGAGCACAACTGCTGGGTTGTATGTTAAGAGTATGATTAGTTTTGTAGGAAGCTGCTAAACTGTCTTCCAAAGTGGCTGTACTATTTTGCATTCCCACTGACAATGAATGAGGATTCAACATCCTCGCCAGCATCTGGTGGTGGTAATGTTTGGTATTCTTGCCTCTTTTTTTTTAATTGAAATTTTCACTGAGATCATTGTAGATTCACATGCTGTTATAAAAAGGATAATTTAGAGAGATCCCTGTACACTTTGCCCAGTTTCCTCCAATGGTGACATTTTATTTTTAATTAATTAATTAATTAATTAATTAATTAAAGATTTTATTTATTTATTTGAAATTGAGAGACAGCACACAGTACGGGGAGGGGCAGAGAGAGAGTAAAAAGGGGATGCAGACTTCCTGCTGAGTGGGGAGCCCAACTCAGGGCTGAATCCCAGGACCTCGAGATCATGACCTGAGCCCAAGTCAGACACTTAACTGACTGAGCCACCCAGATAGATACCCCCAATGGTAACATTTTACAAAGCTATAGTATACTATTACAACCTGAATATTGACAGTGTTATTATCCACTGATCTTATTACATTTTCCAAATTTTACATGTATTCTGGGTCTATTTTTTTAAGCCTATTTAGTTGTATGTTTAATACATCTTCTGAAATTCTTCTTGCTTATTAATAAGTGCATTTGAAGCTGTAGATTTCTCTCAAGGTCACATTTTTCCTGTATCCCACAAATGTTGATATGTAACATTTTTCATTGGTTGATACTAAACATTTCATTATTTCAGTTGTGATTGCTTCTTTAATTCATGTATTGTTCGAGTGTTTTTTAGTTTCCAAATATGTGGGTTTTTAAAATATACTAACTTGCAGCTTTTTTTTTTTTTTTTTATGATAGGCACACAGAGAGAGAGAGAGAGAGGCAGAGACACAGGCAGAGGGAGAAGCAGGCTCCATGCAGGGAGCCCGATGTGGGACTCGATCCCTGGACTCCAGGATCATGCCCCAGGCCAAAGGCAGGCGCTAAACTGCTGAGCCACCCAGGGATCCCCAACTTGCAGCTTTATAATAAAGCTCTAACCATTATAGTTAGAGAGTTGGTATGATAATAACTTTCTAGAATTTGTTACAATGTCCTTTTTGTTGGCCTTGTGTGCAGTCAGTTTCTATAAATTCTCCATGTGTGCTTGGAAAGAATGTAAATTTTTCTTTTGATAGATGTGGGGTTGCATATCTGTCTACTGGATCAAACTTATTAGTTGTGTTACTCAAATCTTCCTTATCCTTACTAAGTTTCATTTGTGTAATCAGTTTCAGAGAGAGGTGAATTAAATTATTCCAGGGTAGGACTGGCTTTCTTTTGACAAGTGCTAGTACATTTTTTTCCTTACACATACCAGTCTTTATATCTTAAGACCACATATCCATGTAATTATTAGGATTGGTGATACATGTGGGTCTATTTCTGCCCTCTAGATTTGGATTTTCAATTTAACCAAGGGTTCTCTTTGCTTCTTGTTTTGTCCTTTCCTGTCTTTTGTTCATTTGAGGTTTTGTTTTTTGTTTTTGTTTTGTGTTGTTTTTACTCAGGCTTTGTCTCCTCTACTGGTAGAAGTTATATTTCAGTTTCTGTTCTTTTCTTGATTACATTTAGATTTTACCTTGCATTCTTGACTTTTTGTACTACTCTCAAACAATATTAGGACCTTAGAGATTCTAGTTTTGTTTTGTTTTGTTTTGTTTTTAAAGATTTTATTTATTTATTCATGAGAGACACAGAGAGAGAGAGGCAGAGACACAGGCAGAGGGAGAAGCAGGCTCCATGCAGGAAGCCCGATGTGGGACTCAATCCCCGGTCTCTGGGATACGGCCCTGGGCTGAAGGCAGCGCTAAACTACCAAGCCACCCAGGCTGCCCTTAGGATTTTATTTATTTATTTATGAGAGACACAGAGACAGAGGCAGAGACACAGGCAGGGGGAGGAGCAGGCTCGGTGCAGGGAGCCCATTGTGGGACTCGATCCCAGGGCCCCAGGATCACGCCCTAAGCTGAAGGCAGACACTTAATTGCTAAGCTACCCAGGCTCCCAAATATTTTCATATTCTATTTTCCAACTTTGAATTCTCTCTTCAGCTCTTTCTATGCTACTTAATAACTTAAAAAATTGTTTATCTTAAATTGTGTTTAATTTCTGTACTTTTTTGACTTTTAAAAAATCTGCCTCTTAAAAAAAAAAAAATCTGCCTCTTTTTACCAGTTGGTTTCTATTCCTTTTTTAAAGCACTTTGAACATCTTTAACTTTTTAAAAACTTTGTTACAGAATTGTTAAAACTTTTTATTATGGAAATCTCTAGCATACAAAGGAAGAGAGAATGGTAGCAACTGTCTGTGTCCTTTACCCAGCTTTCAACAATTACCAACAATCTGCCATTCTTTAAACATGCTTATTTTAGAGACTCTTTTTAAATTATTCTATTATTATCTCCTTCTTGGAGTACTATTTCTTGTTTCCTGTTACTCTCCCATACGATGGCTTATTTCCTCTTGTGGTCTTTTTGTTTTCCCCGTGGAAGCTCATTTTGAGTTGGGATTTGTTTCCATGGGAATCCCATGTGCTGGATTATGGAAGCATTCCTAAGGGGAGTTTTGTCTTCTCTTCTGCTGGGGCCCTACAAGTTTAGCTAGTTGTCATTGCTTTGGGATAATGTGAATTTGGAGTTCCATCTGTGCCTGGTGAGAGCCTGGGCTTCCTTTTCTTATGGACCCTATTCTTCCACGAGGCCCTGGACAAACCACAAGGTTCCTTACTTCTCCAGGCTGGTGGGCAGTTTTTTAAGCACCAGTTAATGGGGGCATGGGGGGTGGAAGTGTAGTCCTTCGTGACCTCTGGCTTTATGCATTTATCTCAGTTCTGGTTCCTGGCATGCAAGGCGCCTGCAGCCTGGACTCCTCTCTTGCAATTAAATCCCCAGTCCTCAGCCCTTAGATGTTAAGAACTATATCCAGATCCCTTCTCCCTTGAGTCCTACAGCTTTGGCACCTGCTCACTACTGGTTGATTCCTTTATGTTTCCAGCACTGTGGACTCTGCTTTCTGTCTTGGTTTCAAACTCAGCTGTATGTGTAAGGGGTGTGGAGTGCTGAATTTTACTAGTATTTCTGAGTGAAGTCTTCTTTGGAGAGGGAGGGAGGGAGGCAATAGACTTCTTCTATTTCAGACTGACCTTAATCATGATTTTGTTTGCTGAGTTTTTTTTTTTGATTTTTAATAGCTTAGGCTTTTTGACATCTTGTGTGTCAGGTACTTGCCTTATTTCATTGAGTTGTGTGAGTCAGATCCTGATTTTATCTCTCTTTAAATGTTTGTTTTACAGATGAGGAAAGAATTATGCTGCTTGTAGTCTCACAGTTGAGAAGCTGGTATATTAACCCACAGGGTCAGACTTCAGCCTCTTCCTGTGCTCTTTCTCACTTAGCCATTCTAGATAGAGCAGGGCAATGATGATCTTTTTTTGGTGCTCACATTACTCTATAAGTAATTTTGTTTTATTTTTTCTCATTGTCAAAGTAAATCAGACTCATTTCAGAAACATAGAAAATATAAACATTTGTAAAGGAGAAAATATAATCACCATAACCACATAACTTAGATGTAACTGTAAACATTTTCCTGGGCAGTTGACCCTTGAACAACACAAGTTTGAACTGGATGTTAAAGTTTTATTTATTTATTTTAGGGAGAGAGAGAGCATGAGCAGGGGTTGGGGGAGAGCTTCAAGCTGACTCAGAGCTGAGCATGGAGCCCAGTATGGGGCTCAGTCTCACAACCCTGAGATCATGACCTGAGCTGAAACCAAGAGTCCAGTGCTTAGCCAACTGTGCTACCCAGGCACCCCTGGATGGGTCTGTTTATATCTGTATTTTTTTTTCCATAAATACAGTACAGTACTGCAGATGTGTTTTCTCTTCGTGTGATTTTCTTAATAACAGTTTCTATTCTTTATCTCAGTTTATCGAGATACAAAAAATACAGCGTATAATACATATACATAGTATGTGTTAATTGACTATGTTATCGATAAGACTTCTGGTCAACAGTCAGCTATTGGTAGTTAAGTTTTTTGCGAATCAAAAGTAATATGCAAATTCTCCACTGCGTGTAGGGTCAGCATCCCTCGTTCCTAACCCTGGTGTTGTTCTGGGGTCAACTGTATTTCCTTTGTGTTTTAAAAAAAAAATGCCTGTAGGGGCGCCTGGGTTGCTCAGTCCAGTTGAGCATCCAACTTTCTTGGTTTTGCTCTAGTTATGATCTCAAGCCCTGTGTCCCGGCTCTAAGCTCAGCAGGAAATCTGCTTGAGATTCTCTCTATCCCTCTGCCCCTCCTCACTGTGCAAGCATGCACGTGTGCTCACTCTCAGATAGATACATAAATCTTTTTTAAAACTGCTTATGATATGCATTTTATATATAATTTCATGGCTAACCTTCATCACCTAGTAGACTATAAGTAATTTTTATCATTAAAATTTATTGTAAAGGATTATTTTTAAAGTTTAAAGTTTAAAATAATGTATTACAGAAGTTATATTAACTCAGTTAATTTTAGAAATATAGAAATGTATAAAGTAAAAACCTGACTTTTGATTGGTCATTCTGAACAGTTTGATGCTATGTATTTTTTCAGAACTTTTTTCTCTTTACAAATACATTTGCTTGGGCAGCCCGGGTGGCTCAGCAGTTTAGTGTCGCCTTTGGCCCAGGGCATGATCCTGGAGACCCAGGATCAAGTCCCACTTGGGCTCCCTGCTTGGAGCCTGCTTCTCCCTTTGCCTGTGTCTCTACCTCTGTCTCTCTCTATGTGTCTCTCATGAATAAATATAATTTAAAAATCTTAAAAAAAAATAGCCTTGGAGGGGTGATCCTTCACTAAAAAAACAAAAACAAAAACAAATACATTTGCTTATTTTTAACAAAAATAGGAATGCTGCACATTATTCTACAAGGTACTCTTTCACTTGGTGTTATGGCTGTCTTTCCGTGTGTGTTCATAATGATTTATTAATATTTTATAAGCGTTTATCTCGGACTTATACAAGTAGTATGAATAGACACTCAGGATAATTAAAACCACATAGGAAAATGCAGAATAAAAATTTATAGTTTAAAAAAATACAGTGTTCAGGACATCTAGATGGCTCAGTGGTTGAGTGTCTGCCTTTGGCTCAGGTCATGATCCCAGAGTCTTGGGATCGAGTTCCACATCAGGTTCCCTGCAGGGAGCCTGCTTGTCCTTCTCCCTACATCTCTGTCTCTCTCTGTGCGTCTCTCATTAATAAATAAAATACTTTAAAAAAAAAAAAATATATATATATATACAGTGTTCTGTTGCTTTCCCTGCTCCCTTCCACCTCACCTCATCCCATCCCACAGGAGACTGCAGTTGGCATGAATCAGCTTCTAGGGCTGCTTCTGTATATTTACCTACTTAACTGTGTAGTTACAGAATGTGTTAGAAAAGAGTATGTGTGTTATGTGTATGCATTTAGTATAAATTAAACTACCTTTGTAGATGCTGGTGTAACCCTATGCCTTAGTGTCTGCATTTCTGTGGTAGGTGAGATTATCCTGAGAGGATAGATACATGTATATTGTTCTTTTCCTGTTGGCCTTTTGTATTTATTCTTGCCTTATCTTGCTTGTGCTTGTGGCCTTTGTCCATTTTTCTTTCTTTTTTTAATTGTAAAAACACATGAGATTACCCTCCTAACAAAATTTTAAGTGTACAGTACCTATTAACTATAAACAGTGTTGTACAGATCTCTAGAACTTTTTCATCTTACATAATGGAAACTTACTCCCCATGTTCCTACCCCATCAGCCCCTAGTGACCACCATTTTCCTTTCTACTTGATGAGTTTGACTACTTTAGATATCGTATGTAAGTGTATTCCTGCAGTTTCTGTCCTTATATGACTAGCTTATTCACTTTCATTTATTTAACTTTTAATTGAAATATTTTCATTATTTAGCATAATGCTCTCCAGGTTCATCTATGTTACCACATCCTGCAGGATTTTCTTCTTTTTAATGACTCAGTCTTATTCTGCAACTGAATAGAGTTGACACGCATTAGTTGCAGGTGTACAACATAGTGATTGCACAAGTCTCTACTTTCTGCTGTGCTCACCACAAGTGTAGCTACCACCTGTCACCATGCAACACTGTTATAATATCACTGACTGGGTTCTCTATACTGTATCTTTTATCCTCATGGCTTATTCATCCCACTCCCCTTCACTCATTTTGCCCATCTTCCTATCTCCTTGCCCTCTGGCAACCATCAGTTCTTTCTTTGTGTTTCTGGGTCTGTTTCTGCTTTTTCTTTGTTTACTCATTTGTTTAGATTCTACAGGTAAGTAAAATCATATGGTTCTTGTCTTTCTCTGTTTGACTTATTTCGGTTAGCATCATACCCTTTAGGCCCATCCATGTTGCTGCCAGTAGCAAGATCTTACTCTTTTTTATGGCTGAATAATGGTGACACATATGTGTATATGTGTGTGAATGTGTTATGTATATATACCACATCATCTTTATCCATTCATCCATCAATGGATCCTTCTATCAATGGATACTTTAGTTGCTTCCATATCTTGGCTTTTGTAAATAATGAATACTGCTGCAGTAAACATAAGAATGCACATATCTTTTTTAATTAAGTGTTTTCATTTTCTTTGGGTAAACACCCAGTAGTGGAATTACTACATGATACGATATTTCCATCTTTAAATTTTGAGGAACCTCCTTACTAATGTGGCTATACCAGTTAACATTCCCACAAACAGTGCACCAGGATTATTTTTCTTCACTTTCTCACCGATACTTGTTATTCTTGTCTTTTTTTTTCTTAAGATTTTTATTTTTAGGTAATCTCCACACCCAATATGGAGCTCAAACTCACAACCTGAGATCAAGAGTCACATGCTCCAGTGGCTGAGCAAGCCAGGCACCCCTTGTCTTTTTGATTCTAGCCATTTTAACAGGTGTAAGGTGGTATCTCATTGTGATTTTGATTGGTATTTCCCTGATGATTCATCTTTTCATGTGTCTATTAGCCATTTGTATGTCTCTAGGAAAGTATCTGTTCAGGTCCTCCGCCCATTTTTAAATCCAGACTATTTGGGTTTTTTTTGGTGTTGAATTGTATAAGTTCTTTATATATTATGGATATTCCTTTTGAATATATCATTTGCAGATATCTTCTCCCATTCAGTAGGTGGCCTTTTGTTGATGGTTTCCTTTGCTGTGCAAAAGTTTTTCATTTTGACGTAGTCTCAGTAGTTTATTTTTGCTTTTGTTTCCCTTGCCTCTTGAGACAAATCTAGGAAAATGCTGCTAAGGCCAATGTGAAAGAAATTACAACCTGTGTTTTCTTCTAGGATTTTTATGGTTGGAGGTCTCATATTTAGGTCTTTGACCCATTTTGAGTTTATTTTTGTGTCTGGTGTGAGAAAGTGGTTCAGTTTCATTCTTTTCCATGTAGCTGTCCAATTTTCCCAGTGCCATTTATTGAAGAGATTGTCTTTTCCTCATTGTGTACTCATTCTTGCCTCCTTTGTTATAGGTTAATTGACCATATAAGCATGGGTTTATTTCTGGTATGCCACATTTTCATTATTCATTCATCCATCGATGAACACTTAGGTTGATTCCATATTTTGATTATTGTGAACCCTGCTGCAATGAGCATGAGAGTGCAGGTATTTCTTTAAGATCTTGATTCTTTTTTTGTTGTTGTTTGATGATCAAATTATTTATTTATGTATTTATGTGTTTATTTTTAATTTAAATTCAATTTGCTAACATATAGTATAACACCCAGTGCTCATCAAATGCCCTCCTTAGTGTCCATAACCTAATCTCCTGAATCCTCCACCCTCCTCCCCAATCCTGATTCTTTTGGATAAATAATCCAGAATTGGGATTGCTATATCATATGGTAGTTCTGTTTTTTATTTTTTCAGAAACCTCCATACTGTTCTCCAGATTGGCTGTACCATTTTACATTCCCACTAACAGTGCACAAAGATTCTAGTTTCTCCACATCTTCTCCAATACGTTATTTTCTGTTTGTTTTTACAATGGCCATCCTAACAGATGTGAGCGACATCTCATTGGCTTTGATTTGCATTTTCCTAATGATTAGTGTTGTTGAACATCTTTTCATGTGTCTGTTGGCCATCTGGATGTCTTCTTTGGAGAAGTGTCTGTTCAAGTATTTACTCCCTTTGTAATTGAGTTATTTGGGAGGTTTTTTTTTTTTTTTTTTTTGCCATAAGTTGTAGGAGGTTCTTCTTCTTCTTCTTCTTCTTCTTCTTTTTTTTTTTTTTTTTTTGTAAAGTTTATTTATCTATTTGGGGGATAGTGCAGGGGACAAGGAAGAGAGAGAGAAACAGGCTACCTGCTCAGTGCGGAGCCCAACACAGGGCTCTATCTCATGACCCGGAGATCATGACCTGAACCCAAATCAAGAGTTGGATGCTTAGCTGACTGAGCCACTCAGGCACCCCTGTAGGAGTTTCTTACATCTTTTGGATATTAACCCCTTATCAGATAGATGATTTGCAAATGTTTTCTTCCATTTTTTTCTTTAATTTTGAAATTTTTTTAAAGGATTTTATTCATGAGAGACACACAGAGAAAGGCAGAAACATAGGCAGAGAGAGAAACAGGCTCCCTGCAGGGAGCCCTATATGGGACCCGACCCCAGGATCATGACCTGAGCCAAAGGCTCAACCACTGAGCCACCCAAGCACCCAAATATTTTCTTCCATTCTGTATGTTGCCTCTTGCTCTGTTGATTGTTTCCGTGGCTGTGCAAAAGCTTTTTATTTTGTTGTAGTCCCATTTGTCTATTTTTACTCTTGTTGCCTGTGTCTTATCCAAGAAATCATTGCCAACACCTGTGTCATGCAGCTTTCATTCTATATTTTCTTCCACGAATTTTGTAGTTTCAGGTATTATATTTAAGTCTTTTATGTATAGTATGAGCTAAGAGTCCGTTTTCATTCTGTGCATGTGGATATTCAGTTTTCCTGACACCTTTTGTTGAAGAGACTATCCTTTCCCCATTGTGCATTCTTGATATCCTTCAAAGATCAATTGACCATACATATGCGGGTTTATTTCTGGACTCTGCATTCTGTTCTGTTGGTCTGTAATATCTGTCATTATGCCAGATACGCTGTTTTGATCACTGTAGTTTTGAGATATATTTTGAAATTAGGAAGTATGAGGCCTCAGCTTTGTTCTTTCTCAAGATTGATTCAACTGGGTAGCCCCGGTGGCTTAGCAGTTTAGCGCCGCCTTCAGCCCGGGGCATGATCCTGGAGACCGAGGATCGAGTCCCACGTCGGGCTCCCTGCATGGAGCCTGCTTCTTCCTCTACCTGTCTGTCTCTCTCTCTCTGATAAATAAATAAAATCTTTAAAAAAAAAAAAAATTCAGCTATTTGGGATCCTTTGTGGTTCCATATGAATTCTAGAATTGTTTTTTTCTATTTCTATTTTTTAAATGCCACTGGGCTTTTGGTGAGGGTTGATTGAACCTATAGATCTCCTTGGGTAGTATGGATATTCTAATATTAGGTCTTCCCATCCATGACCATGGAATGTCTTTCCATTTTTCTGTATCTTCTTTAATTTTTTCACCAGTATTTTGTAGTGCACAAGTCTTTCACCTTCCTAGTTAGGTTTATTCCTAAGTATTTTATTCTGTTTGATGCTGTTGAATATGGAATTGTTTTCTTAATTTCCTTCTTCGGTTGTTCGTTGTCAGTGTAGAGAGACACAACTGATTTTTGTGTGATTTTGTATCCTGAAACTTCCCAGAATTCACTTTTTAGTTCTTTTTTTTTTTTTAAGATTTTATTTATTTATTCATGAGAGACAGAGAGAGAGAGAGGCCAAGACACAGGCAGAGGGAGAAGCAGGCTCCATGCAGGGAGCCTGACGTGGGACTCGATCCCGGGTCTCCAGGATCAGGCCCTGGGCTGAAGGCGGCGCTAAACCGCTGAGCCACCCGGGCTGCCCTCACTTTTTAGTTCTAATGGGTTTTTTTGGTATGTGGAATCTTTAGTTTTCTACATAGGAGATCATGTCATCTGCAAACAGAGATAATTTTATTTCTTCCTTTCCAGTATGGATGCTTTTTATTTCTTTTTCTTGCCTAATTGTTCCAGCTAGGACTTCTAGTACTATGTTGAATAGAAATGGTAGGAATAGGCATCCTTGCCTTGTTCCTGACCTTAGAATAAAAGCTTTTAGTTTTTCACCATTGAGTATGGTGTTAGCTGTGGGCTTTTCATTCACAGCCTTTAAAATGTTGAAGTAATATGTTTCTGTTCCTAAGTTTATTGAGTATCTTTGTCATGAAAGGATGTTAAATTTTGTCAAATTTTTGTTTGCATCTATTGAGATAATCGTGTGATTTTTCATCCTTCCACCTGTTAATGTGGTATATCCCCTTGATTAATTTTTTGTGTGTTGAATCATCCTTGCATCCCAGGGCATCAATTCCATTTGATCACGGTATATGATCCTTTTAATGTGCTGTTGATTGTGGTTTGCAGTGTTTTATGAAGGATTTTGCATCAGTATTTATCAGGTAGTTTCCTTGTGGTGTCTTTCTCTGGCTTTGTTATCAGGGTAATGCTGAGCTCATAAACAGAATTTAGAAGAGGGATCCCTGGGTGGCGCAGCGGTTTGGCGCCTGCCTTTGGCCCAGGGCGCGATCCTGGAGTCCCGGGATCGAATCCCACGTTGGGCTCCCGGTGCATGGAGCCTGCTTGTCTCTCTGCCTCTCTCTCTCTCTCTCTCTTTCTCTCTCTCTGACTATCATAAATAAATAAATTTAAAAAAAAAAGAATTTAGAAGAGTTTGGGAAGGATTGGATGTTAATTCTTTTTTAAATGTTTGGTAGAATTTACTTGTGAAACCATCTGATTCTGGCCTTTTCTTTGTTAGTAGGTTTGGATTCTGATTCAGTCTGTTCAGGTTTTCTATTTCTTCATAATTTCATCTTGGTAGGTGGTAAGTTTCTAAGAATTTTTAGTTTAGCTCAAGGTTTGACAATTTTGTTACCTTTTCAGAAAAACAACTGTTAGTTTTGTTGATGTTTTTCTGTTGTTTTTCTAGTGCCTGTTTTGTTTATTTCTGTTCCAATCTTGATACTTCCTTCCTTCAGCTAACTTTGGGCTTAGTTTGTTCTTTTTCTAGTTCTTTGATATGTAGAGTTAGGTTGTTTGATATCTTTTTTAATGTAGGCGTTTATTGCTATAAATTTCCCTCTCAGTTCTGCTTCTGCTACATTCCATGAGTTTTGGTTTGTGTTTTGTTACCTTTACCTATTTTTCTATTTGGTTACCTTTGTTTTATTGAGCTGTAATAACTTGTGCATAGGCCCTTGTCTTTATGTTGCAAGTATTTTTCACATTTGCTGGTCCTTCATCTTGTAATCCTTTCATCAAGTAGGAGTTGACATTTTGATGTAGCTAAATCAATTGATATTTCCCTTTATGGTTTCTCTCATATTTTAAAAGGCCCCCCTCTCCCCAGGATTATGTGTGTGTGTGTGTGTGTGTGTGTGTGTGTGTGTGTGTGTGTGTGTATTTTTTTAAGATGTCATTCATTTATCTGAGAGAGAGAGAGAGCATTCACAGAGGGAGATGCAGACTCCCCACTGAGCGGAGCGCCCAACTCACAGCTCCATCCCAAGACCCCGAGATCGTGACTCAAGCCAAAGGTAGACACTCAACTAACTGAGCCCCCCAGGCACCCCAAGTGTATATATTATTATTATTTTATGATTGTATTTTTGTATATAGATCTTCATTACATCTGGAAAGAATACAAAATAGAGATCAAATGTTTTATAAAAGCAAGGCTACCTTTGATTGGCTAAGCAGTGTTCTGTCACAGAGGTGGCACCGTCATGTGTTGTCTGTTGCCTTAATGTCAGACATCTGGACTGTTTCTAATTTTTTGCTATTATAAATAAAAGTGAGGGGGATCCCTGGGTGGCTCAGCGGTTTAGGGCACCTGCCTTTGGCCCAGGGTGCAATCCTGGAGTCCCAGGATCGAGTCCCACGTTGGGCTCCCGGCATGGAGCCTGCTTCTCCCTCCTCCATTGTCTCTGCCTCTCTCTCTCTCTCTCTCTCTCTCTTTCTGTGTGTGTCTATCATAAACAAATAAATGAATAAATCTTTAAAAATAAATAAATAAAAGTGAGGATTCCTGGGTGGCTCAGTGGTTTAGCGCTGCCTTCGGCCCAGGGCATGATCCTGGAGTCCCGGGATCGAGTCCCACGTCGAGCTCCCTACGTGGAGCCTGCTTCTCCCTCTGCCTAGGTCTCTGCCTCTGTGTGTCTCTCATGAATAAATAATAAAATCTTTTTTATTTTATTTTATTTTTTTAAATAAAATCTTAAGTTTAAAAAAAACTGCACTGTATTTCTAATCATTTCCTTAGGGTAGATTCATAGGACAGAGTTACAAGATCAGTAGGAGACTGGGACAGTAAAGCAGTTACAAGCAGGGGCTTGAAAAGGCGCTGCCTGCATTTGATTCTCAGACTCCTCTGTTCAGTTGTTTTGTACCTTTCTGCCAGATGTTCCCTCATGCGTTCCTTGTGCCTTGGTTTTCTTGTCTGAAAAATGGAGGTAATAATAGTACTCCTCAGAATTGTGCTGAAGTTTAAGTGTTTAATACACTTAAAATACTGGAACAGGGCCTGGCAGTCTACTGCTCCGTCTCCCTCTGCTCCTCCCCCTAGCTCGTACTCACTTGCTCGCTCTGTCTCAAATAAATAAAATCTTGTTAAAAAATTAAACTGCTGTCTTTAGGAAATGGTTTATGTTGCCTTCAAAGTCCCTTTTATAGAATTATGTTTTTGGAACTTAAAGCCCACCTTATTTGTTGTTGTTTTTAAAGATTTTATTTATTTATTCATGAGAGCACACAGAGAGAGAAGCAGAGACACAGGCAGAGGGAGAAGCAGGCTCCATGCAGGGACCCCGATGTGGGACTCGATCCCAGGACTCCAGGATCACACCCTGGGCCAAAGGGAGGCTCTGAACCCCTGAGCCACCAGGCGGTCCCAGAAGGCCACCTTCTTATAAGGGTTTGCTTTCCCCCAGTTCGTTACTTAGCCTGCGGTGATCCTCCTGAGTATATGCCCATAGCTTGTGCTTCAGGTACTGATGTCCACTTGAGCCCCTGCCATCTGCCAGACCCTGTGCTGGCACATTGGCCTTACAGAACTGTAAGTCACTGTGTATGAGGGACCACAGCCTGGGAGAGGTGGCAGGCAGCATAGGGCAGGGGACACCGGACACGCACACTGTGGTGCCACCTGTGGGATCAGGTTGGGGGGGAGAAGCCTTAGGAGAAGTTCTCAGAATTGTAACAGGGGCTGACCTTTTTTTTTTTTTTTAATGATTTTCTTTTCTTTTTTTTATTTATTCATGTGAGACACAGAGAAAGAGAGACAGACCTAGGCAGAGGGAGAAGCAGGCTCCATGCAAGGAGCCCAATGTGGGACTCAATCCCAGATCCTAGGATCATGCCCTGGCCAAAGGCAGACGCTCACCCACTGAGCCACCCAGTCATCACAGGGGCTGACTTTTAAACACAAAGTGCAACTGTTTTCTGCATGAGGAAACCCACTCTGTAACATACCAGAGTTGAAATGAAAGGAGGGTTTTTTGTTTTGTTTTTTTACTTTATAAAATAATTCATAATAGCATTTTTAAAAAATGTATTCTTCTTATAATCTGTAGCTTGGGGGTGCCAGGCTAGCTCAGTCGATGAAGCATGGATGGACTCTTGATCTCTGAGTTCTGAATTGAGCCCCACATTGGGTGTAGAGATCAGTTAAAAAAAAAATCTTTTTTTTTTTTAATCTACTTCTGGGGCACCTGGGTGGCACAGTTGGTTAAGTGTCCTGTTTACTCTTGGTTTCGGCCCAGGTCATGATCTCAGGGTCCTGGGATGGAGCCCCGTGTTGGGCTCTTTGCTCAGCAGGGTGGGTCTGCTCTGTGGCTCAGACTTAGACTTGGCTGGGCTGGTTCACTCTTTGGCAGAGCGTATCCTCATCACCAACACTGCCCTTTAGTTTTTCTTCCTCCCTTTGTAGAAATACCCCATTTCTGGACGGTCTTCTTGGGTAGGGCCTGGAGGGAATGTGTGCCTAGATGGGAAAGTAGGACGCTGTCCTCTCCCCTCCCCCGCTCTTCCTCCTTTCTACTGCTTAATCAGAAAAGTGTCCCTTAGCTCTTTTTCCAAGCCACCGAGTTTGAATTGATTTTTGCTGCTAGTAAGAGGTGGGGAGGCACTTTCTGGTTCCTGCTAAAGTTACCTGACAGCGGAAGGTGTGCATCTGATAATTATAACTCTAGTGCTTCCAAGGCCTGAGAGATTTAGCTAAGAGCAGTAATCCTGATCTTATCAGGAGGGTTTTGTAGTCCAACAGCGTTGCTTATAACAATATCTGTTTTACTTCCTGGGGCTTCAGCCGCCTCTTAGGATTCTCCTATAATCCTGCCCATTACCCTGTTGTGCATGTCCCATTACCTCCTGGAATCAGTTAAAAGTGGTGGGAGGGCAAAGGTGTTTTTCTTTTCTTCCTACTAAAATCTGGCAATTGGACTTTTTTTTTTTTTTTAAGATTTTATTTATTTATTCATGAGAGACACACAGAGGCAGAGACATAGAGGGAGAAGTAGGGTCCTTGCAGGGAGCCCAATGTGGGACTCGATACCCGGACCACGGATCATGCCCTAAGTCGAAGGCAGACACTGAGCCACCCAGGCTTCGCTGGGAATTGGATTTTTAACATCACAACCTTATCAGCCTGGCCAGCAGTAGAGCAGTCACAGTGTAGTATAGGTGATACCTGCAGTAGAGTTAAGGTCTAACCAAAGAGAAGGTAGTTTATGGGTTGCTTATTTAAAAAATAACAATAGTAACAGCAGCAATATTCAGCCCAAATACTTTGTTTACATTTTATATTTCAGAGCAATTAAATAGTATCCATGAGTTTGAGATCAGCCCCTTTGAAGTCTACCTCTTTTGCTGATAACTGCTTTGTGATTTAGGCCCCAAGAATTTGCCCAGATCCTTGACCTTGGGGTTCACAATCTATTAGATTTTAGAGAGTAGACAGAAAGGAATCATTACTGTTCTGTGTCTTCAGGGAACATTCAAGGATCTCTATAAAGGTTGTCAGTATGTGTAATGGTATTCTAAAGGACATTTTCTTAGAGGTTCCAGAATATGGGGAGCCCAAGTGAAGAGTTGGAAGCTTAGCCGCTATGCTTTCAATCTGCAGGAAAGGGTTAACTCTTGCCTTGGGGAGGAGTGAGGAATGGGAACTAAAATTGCTTTGGACATCTGAGCTGTGCTTTAATAAGATATTCCAGGTGGTCAAGGAGTAATCCTAAAATAGCCTAGATACTTAATTGCTTTTAAAGTCAGGCGCTCCTGTCTCTGGGGAGGTACAGCTCTAAGGAATGCAGTGCTGGCTCCTAAGATCTTGGAGGCGTGGTCTGGTTGGGCTTTTTTTTTTTTTTTTTCCTTTTCCAAAATCCTAGTAAAAAAAAGGCCCAAGGGTAGCCTTCTTGGGTCAGGAAACACTAGTTGAATTTCTCCCTTTCTCCTCACCAGAAGCTTGGCTCTTGCCACTGCCAGCCTCCATAACTTGGCTTCTTCCAGAGTTGTGGGATATTCTCTCTGTCTCTCTCTGTCTCTGTCTCTCTCTCTCTCACACACACACACACCCCATCCACCGGAGACAGTGGTCTATTTTCATTAGTGCTCAAAGGCTTCCTGCTTGATTCCTTGCTCAGCGTCTCTCCATTTCCATCAGAACATACCTTTCACAGGATAAGATAGATTCACATTCATCCTCTTTCTCTTTCATCCCCTTAGTCCAGATCCAGTCATCTCTCTGGTCCTGCTGCCCCACCCTGGATTCTGCATGGGCTCCTGCATAGCCAGCCAGCCCCAGTGATGGCTTTCCCTCTCTGGTCTTCTGTGCATTTTACAAAGTATGTTAATACTGCAGATCATTACTGAGGGCCATTCAAAGTGTATTTTGTTAAATGAAGAGTAATACTGCTCCCTTACTTGAAAGATTACCTATTATGAAGGTGTTAGTTCACTAAATTATTCTAGAATTTCAGTGCAATCCAGATTTTCTTTGGGGGCGAGGGAGAAGCAGGAGAGCAAGTCATAGATTTTTTTTTTTTTTTTTTTGCAAGTCATAGATCTTGACAGATGATTCAAAGTTAATCTAGAAAAAAATAAGCAATTGTTTTTTTAATTGTCTCTCTTTCCATTAAGCTCCACAAGATCAGAGGTCCTTAACAGTCTTGTTCTTTTTCCCTCAGAACCCTTCACAGTATCTAGTATATCCTAAGTGATCAAATGTTTGTATGTAAATGAATATAATGAAAAACTGAAAAGTGAAAAATTCCCCATCTCAATCTAATTAGGTATCTACATATATTTACATATTTATGTTATATTTTTTCCAACAAAAGTGGGTCATTAAAATCATCTAAAACACTGGTTTAATCATTTATTTTTCCGTTCAGAAAACATTCACTGCTTCCCTCTTGTTCACAGTTCAGTGTTTAAATTTCCTCCTGGTATTCAAGGCATCTCACAGCCTGTTTCCACCTCAACTATTCAGACTCGCATCCTCCCTGCCAAAACACGCCCTGTTTATCCCCCCACTCCATGCTCATTTACACTGTAAATCTCCCCTCAACCCATTCTTCCAGGCCAGTTTTATCTCTACCTCTGAGCTGCCCTCCTTTCTTCCACCTCCTGGGCACTTTGTGTATTGGTACTTTGACTTGCTCTATTAAATGCTGTGTGTGTCCAGCTTGTTTTTCCAACTACACAGTAAAACTCCCAGTTTTTGCGGGGTGGGAGTGTTCTCAGCAGCTTGTACAAGGCTCTACCTGGGTGGGTTCTCAGGAAATCAGTGTTGAATGAATTTGTCATAGAGTCTGTGCTTCTCAGGACAGAAAGGGCCTCTAGAGGCCCTCTCATGCAACCTTGTCTCATGTTGGATTCCACGGCGTGACGTCCCAGAGAGATGGCCATCCACGGGTAGGAAGCTGTCCACCTCTTAAGAAGGCCCCCTCCATTCCTGGCCAGTTCTGATTGTTAGAGAAGTCCTTCTGTCCACCTGAAATTGTTCTCCTGACAACTTCTGCACAGTGACTCTAGTTCTGTACAGAAAAAAGGAAAAGGAAAAAACACCATCACTTTTCTTCTGCAAGGCAACCGTTAAATTTTCAAGGAATGAATACATTTTCCTGCTGTCTTCTTGATCTTCCAGGGTTGAGGTGTTGAGGAAGTACTGTTTTAATTTTGAGGAGCAGTCAGGTTAGACTTTGACTCATTGTTTTTTTTGTTTTTTTGTTTTTTTTAATTTTTATTTATTTTATGATAGTCACAGAGAGAGAGAGAGAGAGAGAGGCAGAGACACAGGCAGAGGGAGAAGCAGGCTCCATGCACCGGGAGCCCGACGTGGGACTCGATCCTGGGTCTCCAGGATCGTGCCCCGGGCCTAAGGCAGGCGCCAAACCGCTGCGCCACCCAGGGATCCCCTGACTCATTGTTTTTTGAAGGCCTTTTATGTGCAAGTCACAGCACTAGGTGCCATATTCCGCTGGTCCTCCCAGAGACATAACCTGCTTTGTCGCTCTTTCTCTTTTCCTTGATCCCTTGGCCACTGGGGGAAGACAGGGGCCCATCTTACCCTGGATGTTTTGTTTTGCAGGTAGTGTTGAAAGGTTAGCAATTCATATTCCAGTACCCACCAGTTTCCTAGTTAAGTTTCCCAGGCCCTTGATGTATGAGAAAGCTGGCTTCCTGGTTGGCTGTAATTCCCAGATGTAACCGATGAGATGACTCAGGGAATATAAGAATCTCCCTTTGAGAGGGCCATGGCTTGGCACTGTAGGCATTCTGTGGCCAGAGGATTTTCTTCTTTTCCTCCTCCCTCTCTCCTTTCCTGATGTCCCAGGAGAACACCTTCTGCTGTTCTTTCCACCCACGAGGCAGGATGGCATGACAAAGAGAGCCAGGCCTGGGTTTGTTACATGCTGGTGCTGCCATTTGGAAGCTCTGAGACCCTGGGCCAGTTAAGTAGCTTGCTTTTTGAGCCACTGTTTTCCCATCTCTAAACCACCTCTACATCACACTATTCAGTGAGAAAATGCCTGTTAAGCCCCTGGCACCGCCCTTTCTCCTTTCCCCAGGTTTCTTTCCACTGCCAGTTTTGAGGAATTTAAAGGCACAGCACCGTGGCTTCCCCAGGGGAAAGAAGCTGAACGTGAACATAGTAGCCAAAGCTAGTCTTGGGTGGGTATTTGGGAACAAACTGTCAGTTTCCTGTGAGCTCCTGGTGAGATCAAAGCCTATAGGAGAGTTCACAAGTAGGAGAGGCTGGAAAGGTTGTAAATGGCCCTAAGTGACCACTCGCTCCCGTTGACTCGCCTGCACATTTCGGGGCTCTTGAGTGCTGCTACCTGCTGCCCTCCTGGTCACGCAGTCTGTTTCCTGGCCAATAGGCTTGCATGCAGCAGCCCTTCAGCTGAAATGCTTTTCTCGGGGACCCCTCGAAGCCGTCGAGCTGGTTCCCTTTGGACGTGTGTTCCGTACACCCACATTCTGCTACTCCCCACTTTCCTCCCCACCCTTAGTCTCAGTTGGCCACACTTGGCATCCAAGAGAAACATCAGTGGGCTTCCAGCAGTCACACCCACAGCCCAGCGATAGGCCAAGAACCCTGCACCTAAACTCGAAGTGCCTGCGTGAGCTGTGTGTTACAGTAGTTGAGAGTGAAGAACCACTAAAATAGCCGCAGAAACCTGTAGTCGGTCCTTCCCCTAACGAGGAGGGAGAAGAGAGGAGTTGTGGGGTTCGAGGCCCTGTAGGGGAGTCCATCCCTGCCTTTCAGTGAACGTGTCCGTGTTTTCTATGTGCTGGCGGCTGGGGATATCCTGACAAGCCACAGGCAGACTGGGGACAGGGGCGGGGGCACAAGCAGCCGACCCAGCAGCTGACAGCCAGAGGAGAAAGGTGTCGAGGCTTCGTGCGGGAAACAGCATTCCAGCTGTACTGCGAAGGGTGGGCAGGGTCCAGGAATTACTCTCACTTCAGCCAGAAAATCCTGTGAAGCAGGGTTTTCCAAGACAAAAGAGAGTAACGCAAAGAGAGGGGACAATTCCCCCATCGGCCCCAGCTGAATATTTTAGATTAAGTAATGGCCTATTCTTGCCTTGGACAAAAGAAAACACCTCCACTCCTAGGAAACTCCCCTTTGTTTTCTTTAAATCATCACTAAAATTCCTATCTGTGGAATGGGTCAGATAGTGGGATTGCCAAAGAGTTGGGTGTCCTGTTCTGGCAGGTCTGTCCATCCCCCGCAGTCACAGAGCTAGGGCTGCTTCAGGCTAAAATCCTGTCACTAAGCAGCGTTTTAAGGCTCTGATATTTAGGGGGCCATAGTGCAAGGTCTGCTCAGGCTCCGATGCTCTTTGGAGCAGAGCTGGAGAAAGCCAAGGGGTCAGGACAGCCCCCAGCTGCCTTCCTCCCCGTCCCCCCCCCCCCCCCCAAGCGTCCTCCTCTGTTCCTGAGCCGAGCCCTCGCACCTGGGTGTTTATTTTCACACGTAGTCACACGGTGGTTGCACTGGTGTGCTTGTTTTGACACTCTTCTCCTGCTGTGGGAAGCCCTGTCTGGGTTGGGGTTGTGGATTCCGTCCTCCCCACCCAGCTGAGTGTTAAATCGTTTCTCAGGGAGCATTCTGAGTGCCTGGAAGTTACTGTAATTAGCAAAAACCTGTGTTTTCATCTCTCCTGGTGACCGAGAGAGAAAGAATCCTCCTGCGAACAGAATCTGCTTCTGATCTCCAGCTAGAGAGAGCTGGGAATTGAGCTGCCGCAGTAAACAGCTGACATAACAGAAGCGGCAATGATCCCCCATTAAATGTCTTTCAGCCGATAGGGGCTCCCAGGATAATTGACTTTCCAGCAGGAATTACTGGCTCAAACAAAATCACTGGGCATTAGGGCAATCTCCTGCATCCTTTGAAAGGGGGACTGTAACTCTGTCTGGTTTTGCTGACCTGACAGGCATAATTCATCTTGATTATTCATTGTGCTAGTTGCCACCAGATGACACCAGATTTCTGTTGACTGTAATTACAATGTGGGGGTGAATCTTAGCTTTTTTTTTTTTTTTTTAATAATGTTTCTCCTGCTTGATTATTGGCCTGCCTCCCTGAGCTGAAGAGCTGTAGGGAGATCTCTAACAACGTCTGCCTGGGGACATGATGAGTGCACAGTCAGATAGCATTTACTGAGCACTTCCTTACACACATCTTTTACGAGATAAGCAGGGAAACAATTTGGTGTAGCCTGTTTCATTTCAGCTGACAGAGTGTCACTTCTTGGTTATACTTACTTTCCTGTGAGCGAAATTGCTCCTATCAGAAAGTAGGTCTACATTTCAGAGCACTCTTTGAGTAGGGGAAGCAAAGTATGGTCCCAAAATATAACTGAATAATACCTCTTGCTTTCAGGCAAGCTTGATTAGAGGGGGAGATAGGAAAGAAGGGAATTGGACCAGGCTTTTGTATTTATGGACGAGGTTTTACAACACGACCCCTTTGCAATACAAAGAATGTCCTCCCAAGAAACCTCTTTTCCCCATCTCCAGATGTCCCTCTCCAACCATACGTACACCCCAGTACTTGCACATGTGCCTGTCTTGGGGGGAGGGTGTGTGAACTGAGAGAGTGACAGGCTCGGTGCATCCAGTCCCATCCACTGGGTCCTCTGTTGACCAGTGTGGCATAAGTGAATAGCAGACGTCTACTGTTCATATTCCCCACTAGTGAAGGGCCTTTTGGACTCTTCTGTACAGTACATGTGTATATTTTTAGAAGAGGTGATTCAAATGTCCCATTACTAACTTTTAGCAATGATTATAGTTCATCAAGCATTCACTGGGGTGTATTAAGTGCCAGGCAGTGTGCTGTATGTTGGAGGTACAAAGATGAATGAGAAACTTTTATTCTTAAGGAGCTGACAATGTGGTGAGGAAGATAGATAATTCCAAAAGACGTTAAATTCTAAACTTGAAACGTACAGAGACTGCTTCCAGAGTACTAAGTGCGGCTGAGAGTGAAGGGAAGGCCTCCCCCGGAAGATGTTGCCTAATTTGAGGAGTAAGAGTTAACCCAACTGAATATAGGCAGGAAGCGGGTCCCAAGAACATAAACAAAGGCATATGTGCCATTTTCTCCTGTTTGACTGTATGGTGTTGGTTTAACCTAATCAATCAAATTAGGATTCGGTTTTCATTATTTCTCTAATGGAAATGGATTTCACCCTAGTGGCACAATCTCTGTACCTTGGGAATAATGTCAAGCTCTGAGAGCCCTCATATCAC
This sequence comes from Canis lupus dingo, assembly GCF_003254725.2. Taxonomy (NCBI): domain Eukaryota; kingdom Metazoa; phylum Chordata; class Mammalia; order Carnivora; family Canidae; genus Canis; species Canis lupus. The sequence continues at coordinate 37,913,530 of NC_064272.1, forward strand.
TAGACTTAATGGCTTCTAGCAGTGGGGCTTGGCTGAGAGGCCAGAACTTCAGGACCTGCGTCCTGCTCCCTCCTACCCTTTACCTTCCACTTATAGGGTCATGAGGGAAGCTGGGCTCAGTGTCTTTATAACACTCTGTATAGTATACAAACACTCCGTAAAAATCATACAAACACATATACCATACAGAACCTGAAGAAAAGTGGTACATCTCACAGTAATGGCTTCTGGAAGATCAGCTAGGGATGAGCAGCTTCTCAGAAAGTTGGGCCTTTGTGTCCTCCTCTTCCAGGATTATCAAGGATAAGTAACACCTGCCCTCTTCCAACAAATGGGCGTGATTTTTCCACCTGACTCCCATTTACTTTGGAACCGTAACTGAAAGCAAAAGATGTCCCTGTTGGAGGGGCAGAGGGGGTAGACTAAGCTAGGATAGCCCAGTTGCTGAGGGTCTTCATCTTTGCCCTGAATGATTGCCTTGCCCTCTGCCGCTCTGTCTATTCCCTTCTGAACTCTGTGCTTTGTTCCCCTTCAGAACGGTGGTTTGACCTGGAGTGATGATGCAGATGGAGGCCGGGGAAGAGAGATCTCTAGAGATTTTGCCAAGGTCTGTAATGTTTCCTCTGTGATAACAAAAGGGGCAGTGCTGCCATGGGGTGTTTTATCTATCCACACCGCCCCCCCCAAGGAATAAGGACAGGAGTGGTCTGTGAGTCACATTTGCAGTCATACAGAGAGATACAGAGATGGTTGTGTATGTCTAGTGTAAGACTTCCTGCATTAGATGGAATTTTTCATTGTGTTTTTTTTTTTTTTTTTTTTTCTGGGGGGACCGGGACTGCAGCTGTATGAACTGGACGGTGATCCGGAAAGGAAAGAGTTCCTGGATGACCTCTTCATCTTTATGCAGAAGAGGGGTGAGTGTGCAGTCTACTCAGTTTTTTCAACTCGGTGAATATTGAGTGCCTACTGTGTGCAAGTCACTGTTAGCCATCCTCACTGCAGAGTGCCAGCATCTTAGCCCAGGAGAACAAGAGGCGCTTCCTGCCAACTGGTTCTGGCCTTAGCAGAGTAATTGGCAGACAATGAGATCGAAATGGGCAGAGAGGACCTGGGCAGAAAATGAGTGGAGTGATGCATCCAAATTTGGTCTTGCCTTGTTTGTGACGCTCTCTTCTATTTAACTGTTCTGTGGAGGTATTTCAAATTCAAATATACTTTCTCCATAGCCTTCTAGCAACCTTGGACATAACCACCTAAACTAGTATGTGGGGTTTTCTGTTGATGTACCTAGTCTTACAGAGACTGACAAAGGCCAATAAAAGAATAGAGGTCCCTCAGGATTTGTTGAGAGGGTCTGAAAGGATCCATGAAAAGGAAAGCCTCTTTTATCCATTGGCTCTTTGATTTTTGCACCCACTGGCTTGGTTGGGGCATTCCTGCAGTTAAATTGTTGTAGGTTACATGGACATCTGCGTCTTCCCACTTCTCTGTCCATCTCTCCTTCTCACTCCCACCCCACTTCCCCAGACGTGTCCACTTTGGACACTGGCGTGACTGAGTCTTGAGCCCAGTGACTTAACTTCCTGGCTTTACATCCTGTCACAGCAGTGGGTTCACCAGCCAGGTCACCCCTCAGGAAGCATGGCCAGAAACCCAGCCTTTCTAGGAGAAGGTCCTCAGCAACCTGCGTAGCTCCACCTTCATCACCCTCAGGACAAAGCCGCACGAGAGAGCTATTCCCACGAGCCTCTTGCCTGGGATCCAGCTTATGTCTGATCATGCATCCCTTGGTTTTATGCATCAGCAGCTTTACTGAGACCTGGGAATGAAATTCTCTATCTTAGGCTGAGCTATAATGGCAGCCCCCAGCAGGTACTATTCTGTGTTAACTCCTTTCTCTCCTCCCCCCCTTCCTTTACCGTCTAAAGCCTCATTGCTGTCCCAGTAGCCTGCCCATTACTGCTGGTTTGCTTACAAAGACAAAGTTTTGAGTCTCAGTGTCCTCCCATCTCCAGGCCTCTCAAAGCAGTCTAAGCAGCCTAATTAGTTTACTCCTCCAACTGCTATCTGGAGCTGCGTGTGTCGGTAGAGAACAAGAATATAATCCTGAAAGATAATGTGACTGGCAGCAATGAAACTCCCTGGTTGCCCTGAGAGTGAAAAATCCACTTAATACTTTGGTCTCCCTTCCAATTACCTTTTAATTATTTACAAGCTCCACAAGCCCAGCTGGTGCAAACCCAGGAGCTGATCTCGTCTCAGAGGGGCTGCCATAGCAATATAGATTTTAATCAGCGATGTGGTTCCACTGCTTTATTTTCTATGTTATTGTCTCCCTCCCCAAAAGGACTTTTTAAAGGGAAACGGAAGTTAGATTGGCCTAGCCAGGAGTCAGTATCGGAAATTATTTGTTTACTACTCTGTGTCCCCACTAGACTAGGAGCTCCTTGAGGACAGCCACTTTATCATATTTTTGTGTTCCCAAAGCTAGCACAGGGCCAGACAAGGGAGTGCTCAAGAGGTGTTGTCTGTGGGAACAGTCCTATAGGTGTCCCTTACTCAGCAGGCCCTGTGCGGGGAGGCTGAGCTGCCCCCCTGTAGGTAACCATCCTGTAATTGGAAGTCGGCAGCAAAAAGCAGTGTGTGTGCTGAGAAGCCCACCACTGTAGAGTGGCGGGGGGTGGGGAGCCACTGCTAGACTGCCATCAAGTATGTTTCTGAGTGACTCCAAAGCAGGAGTAAGTGACATCCTTTGATCATATCAGTTCATGGTGATTCAGGCTGAACAAATTTTCTTCTGTCCTCAGCACTTATGTTAGGTATTTCACTGTTTGCTGGCATCACCCAGAGAAACAAAGGAATCCATTTTGCTACTTGTTAGTTACCCAAATACAAGGTTTCTCAGCCTCAACATATTTACTTTGGGGACCGGACAGTCCTTTGTTGTAGGGGGCACCCCCCCTTCATGATAACCAAAAATATCTCTAGATAGTGTAAATGTCCCCTGGGGGACAAAAGTATCCCCAAACCCCCACCCCCGCCGTTGAGAACCACTACTATAAAAGGATGAGAAAGAAGGTAAAGATCTAAAACTTCGTTTGTAGAGATACTTTTTATGGAAATCCTCCTCTTACCTCCATTCAGGTAGCAGTACCCGAGGGCGGCAGGGACCTGTCCTGGGCAGTATCACAAGCGCCCCTCCTGTGTCTGAGTACCAGAGGAGTGGGTGCTGGGACCGTGTCCCGGTCTGGAGTGCCGGGGAGGCCTCCCCGGGATAGGAGGTAATGGGAGTGGAGGACCCACACAGGCAGAGGCAGAAGCGTGGTCGTGCCCATGGCCCAGGCACAGCTGGAAGGACCCTCGTCTGTGCCCTGAGTCAGCTGGCAGCACACGGTGACAGGCCTTATTTGGCCGAGACGTTAGTACTTTGGTCTATGGACGTAGAACATAGAGAGCGTGGCCAGAGCTGGGCCTTCAGGAGGCTCACTGTGGCAAGCAGTTTGTATTGTGGGGAGAGAGGGGAGAGTGAGGCAGAGACAGAGTGGAGGTTGTCCTTTAAACTCCCGGTGGAAAAAAAAAAAAAAAAAACTCCCGGTGATCTCCCTGGCTCGCATCTGCCAGTGGGAAGTCGAGGGGGCGGCCAGGAGGGCGGTGGGGGCACAGAGCCCAGCCTCACTGATGTGAAGCTTGTCCTTTTCACGCTTCACGCAGTGGTGAGACCGAGGGCCCCGGGACAATTGTGACTGATTCATCACTCCCAAATCGGAGCATCCGGGGCACTCAGGAGCCAGATATTGTCAGTTGGGGCTGAGGAAAAGCCTCAGAGAGGCCGGCAGCAGGCCAACGACTCTTCCACCAGAGCTAACAGGAAGAGAAACTTAGATTTCACAGGCACCACTGAAAATGGCCTGGGTCTCAAAGGCCTGGTGACTCCTGCCTGGGCCAGGGGTGGGGCTGGGCAGCTCTGACACTGCAGGCTGCACCACAGAGGACAGGGATGGGACTCCCCGGGAGGCAGGGCCCGGCGGGCCCCCCCAGTGACCACAGCTGCAGGTGATACAGGCAGTCCCCGGGAGAGGGGCCTGGCTGCGACCGCTGCTTTGGGCGGGGTCTCCTTCGCTTGTTAACGCATTTGAGTGAATGGACTACAACAGATGGGCCTTTCGGCTCCAGGCACCTTGGTTTCTGGGCCAGACCAGGGTGACTTGCACCCTGATGACCCCTCCCCCATCGGGCTCGCTGTCTCCTGCCTGCCTCGGGAAGCTGGAGGCTGAGCGCAAAGCCAGGGTCACATCCCACCCATCTCCATGATCTGGAGCAAACCCTTCTCCCTCTGGAGGCCACAGGTTCCTGATATGTAAAATGAGAGGGTTCATTTAGAGTTAATCTGGAAGTTTCTTCCAAGTTCTGTGTTCTGTATTATGTCCATGATTCTGTCTTTTTGCTGTCAACAGATAATGAGCCACCCTCAGTGACCAAAAAGAGAAGAAAAGCCCCTTTAGCAATTTTCTCGCAAAACAGTTGTGTAAAACTATACCAAGAACCTCCAAGACCAAGTGATTCTCACCTTCCCTTGCCTAAACCAAATTGAAGTAAACAAGTTGCCTTTGATTCTGCCCCCCACCTGTGTTTCTCTAGAAAGACTGGTTAGATTTCAGAGTTCTGATGCTCCTTCTTGCTTAACCTTTGGTTGCATGCACACGCAGGCGTGTGTGTGTGTGTGTGTGTGTGTGTGTGTGTGTGTATAGAAAATCCACACGTGTTTCCTTGCCAAAAATAAAGCCAAACTGTTGTAAATAAAATTCTCTGGCTAATTGAACTGACTGTGGGTGGTTACTGAGAGATCATTCCATGATAGATTTTCCAGGGGGATCTCTAGATAGGCCAGAGGGGGACTGATATGGAAGTTTGATAAGCAGAGGCTTATAAACAATTCGATTCTTCAGCAGTGAGGAAGAAAAGCTTGTTTTCTTGTTCCCTACGCCGTGAAACAGAGAAAAATAGGTCATCAAAGAGGAGGAAGAGAATAATTTTGCTCTTATTTTTACTATCCTGTGTACTTTATAGAACCCTTTCAACCCATTTTTTGATCTGCTCCCCACAGCGCCAGCTCTAAGGGGTAGAGAAAGCAAAGGTCACCAGGTTAAGTGACTTGCCTAAGGCCACAGAGCCCATTTAACACTTGTCCCCTAACACCCAGGCCAGGGCTCCTTCCCTCTCCTGCGCTCAAAAAGCATGGTCCCTAGCGCCAGCAGCTCTCACTTCCTGCCCGGGCAGTGGGCAGGCCTGCTCTCTCCTTCAGCCTTCTGAGCCTCACAGAGAATGCTGGCTGGTCTCCACAGTAGGGCGTCTGGTAGGGTCTGACAGTAGGGCAGTTAACACAGATGTAGAACTATTCATGCAAGAGGAGTCTTCATCTCAAGAGATGGCCCATCTCTCAGGGAAGGGCAGATGTGACAATTCACAGTAGCACGGAGGCTGCCATCTGTTAAGGCAGGATGCGATGGGGGTGGGGGGCACAGGAGACGGAAGCCCTGGTCCATCATGCACGCACCCAGAGCACCCACGAACAAGACTCTCCTCTCCCTGCCCGAGCTGGACACACCAGGTGAAAGAACTGCTCAGTCACATAGAGGACACGTTTTGTCAAGACCTCACCCAGAGAACTGCCCTCCATCCCCCACTAGGTCTGTTCAAGGCTGCAAACTGACCTTGGTTTTCCCAAATGGATTGTTGAATCTGTTTTTGATGTGTATATACAAAGAATTTACTGTGGGAAAAGGGTTTGGTCTGCCTCAAAGAGCAATTTGAGTGTTTTTCCTTCTGTTGTGTGCTTATCTATCCATCTCAGGCAAGGAAATGTTCATGACATATATTGCTTTGCCTTTTGGTGGAGGCAGTTTCTCATATATTCTTTGTATCTTGCAGTAAAATGGTCTGTGCCGTGGACGGTCTTCCTGATAGACTAAAATATGTTGTCTTTGTCAGATGAAATAGGCTTTGGGGCTTCATTTTCTAATTTTATCCCCAGATGAAAATGTAAAATGCAAATCTTTGTCTCACAATTAGCCTTTGTTTGAGGCCCAATCTTTTTCGCCCCCCCAGGTGTTCCAACTACTATTGATATACTGCTTGTTTCTTTTTTCCACTTACAGTAGTCATTTAATGCTCTCTATCTACTCAGTTATCTGCAATAATGGGAAGAGATCCTGGTTTTTGGACGGCGTGGTTAAATTGAAAAGCCCACTTTTGTCATTAAATTCAGCCTCTTCCCCTTCAAATTTTTGTTTTTAAAGATTTATTTATTTATTCAGAGAGAGAGAGAGAGGCAGAGACACAGGCAGAGGAAGAAGCAGGCTCCATGCAGGGAGCCCGACATGGGACTCAATCCCAGGTCTCCAGGATCACACCCCAGGCTGCAGGCAGCGCTAAACCGCTGCACCACCAGGGCTGCCCCCCCCTTCAAATTTTTAATTGATACTTTTAGTATTTGATAAAATGGAGTTGATAGTTTTGCCTTCTTTTTTCCAAGTGAACTAATACTTGGTATGTCATCCAAGGGTTGGTGCAGGAAAAGTATAGAGCAAGAGTTTGGTCCACTTATCCTGTGGGAAAGTCTACTGAGTCTTGAGAAGCTAGAGGCACGGATCGGCAATGAAGGGCAGCTATGCAGTGTCTAGGCCAAAAAGCCCTTGAGTTGTTGCCTTTCCCCAGCCAACTTTCTGCCCCCTCTCTTGGAGACACCAGCCAGGTCTGTTGAATCAGCCACAGTCAAAGCAGAGAAGACCCGATGGTCCACCTCCTTCTGACTCCTTGGCCAGCTTCTCTGAACACAGTTCTTAAGGAAGGAGCCTGCACAGCCCTCACCCTGATTATAAAGCCATGGGAGAACACAGCATCACACTGACCTTCACCTAAAGCAGTTAGTCTGAGCTACAATATTAAAAAGAGTGAGGAGTTGAAGGTGAACCTCTCAAGCTGGTATGTGCAGTACTCCCAAGAATGGCTGCTAGGAATATAAATGGGCATAAGCACTTTGGAAATGTACGTGGTAGCATTTGCTACAGCTAAATATGTGCCGGCCCTGTTATCCAGCAACTCCACTCCTAGGTGTATACCCAACAGAAATGAGTGCTGCGCTCACTGAAAGACCTCTCAAAGTATTCAGATTCGATCCAGAACTCCGGAAAGAACCCCAGCGGCCATCAGCGATAGAATGGACAAATAAAGGGTGGCACAGTCCTAGACTGGAATACGGCAGAGCAGTAAAAAAGGCCGTACACAGCGGAGGGCTCTCAGAGACCTCATGTTGAACAAAAGAAGCCAGACACAAGAGTATAGACTACATGATTACATGTATCCAAAGTTGAAGAAAAGCAGGTCAGGATAATGGCTGCCTCCTAGGAGGGAAGAGGTGGAGGATGTATATTGAGTGGGAAGGACCGTGAGAATTTCCTGGGGTGCTGGAAATGTTCTGTATTTTGAGCTGAGGAATGGTTACAGGGGTGTACACAGAAGTGAAACTCCAGCGAGCTGTATACTTCAGGTTGGTGTACTGTAGTATGTGTCTGTTATCAGTGGGAAATCAGAGGTAGAGGCCTCCAGGACACCGGTCCGTGCAGAATTGGGATATTTGTGCATCTTGCCTCCGCTCCGCTTTGTGGAACAGTCAGCTACACGTCGAACTGCACGCTGCCAGACGCGGCTGCACAGTTTCCTAGTATGCAGTATTTTCTACGTAAACAAGTTAGGAGGAAAATCACCCGTCATTTCTTTGCCTGTTCCTGGGCAGCAGGACCAGAGCAGGGCAAGAATTAATGCGCAAGGAAGAGCAGGAAGCCTGTCTGTCTGCCTGTGCACAGTCCCTACTTACCATGGGTCCTAATGCTTCTAGGCTCTCTGCTCAGCTGCCCAGCTCTCTTGACAGGCCATGGAAATGATTAATGATCTTTTTTAAAGCTAGGAAAAAGCAGCGAGCGTCCTGGGCAGGGCCACGTCCTGGGTCCAGGGCCCTCACCCCTCATCAGTGGGCAGGAAGGCAGCCATGTGACTGTCTGGGGTCCCTGCCCCCGATTGCATCTGGTTGTCATTGGAATGGTCCCATTCTCTGTGGTGGGGAGGAAGTGGCCCTCCCTCCAACACTCCTGCCACCTCCCATCTTTGTCTCCAGTGCCCGAAGAGGCCATCTCCTTCGCCTGCCCTCACCCCACCCCTAACTCTGGCTCCGCGGTCTGAGTGGCCGGAAGGAGAGCAAAGTGCCAAGGAACAGGATTTTTTTTTTTTTGTTTGGCTCCCCCTGGCTGGAAGCTTCTGATGACAGCTTTGGCCTTCACTGGTGCCAGCGCCCAGCAGCATTCCCACCACCCAAGGGTTAAAGCCCCTGGAGCCCCACAGCAGAGCTGGGTCCATGCTGGGCCCAGGGCCCTCATAAAAGTCTTTTCTACACCGTCCTTCAGGCTGCCTCAGGCTCCTGGCTGAAATCTGATAAGGGCCCTTTTGTTGGATCTGTCAGTCTCCTTTATTGAGGAGGGAACTGGAGACCAGCGGCATTTCTTGGGGTACAGATAAGGCCCTGGATTCCTGTCAGAGGGAGCATGATTAATTACCCTCAATCCCAGCTCCTGCTTTGATAGCAGTGACTGACAGGACACAGGCTTCCCCACTGGGTGCTCAGGCCCCCCTGGGAGGGGTGAGGGGGGCGGAGACTCAGCCCATGGGAGAACACAGCATCACACTGTGACCCCAGAGCGCTCTCTGCAGTGGCTGCTTGCCTCCTTCCTGGTTCTTCGCAGGTTGCTTTTCGACTTATGGTGAACAGAGACCTATCACCTCTCAGATGAGGAGCCTCCTTAGAGGAAGATAGAATCTAGTCCAGAGAGAGCAGGCCAGAGACGCCCCTCTTTCCTGCAAGGTTGGGCAGAGAGTGTATGGATCTGGTCCATGGTCACACAAGGGCCTTCCTAGGACAGGTTCCTAAACCTTTCCATCTCAAGGTCACTTGGCAACATTATCCATAATTCAGGCACGCTCCTAAAGACAAGTCACCCTCCCTTCGGTAATAATCACAACTATCAGGTTTTTTTAAAGATTTTATTTATTTATTCATGAGAGAGAGAGGCAGAGACACGGGCCGAGGGAGAAGCAGGCTCCTCGCAGGGAGCCTGACGTGGGACTCGATCCTGGGACTCCAGGATCAAAGGCCAACGTCCAATCACTGAGCCACCCAGGCGTCCCTCAATTTTTGTTTAAAGGTTTATTCTTAGACTCATGGGACTGAAAGTCATCTAGTTCAAATTACTCATTTCACAGATGGGGAAACTGAGACCTGAATATGTCAATCCCCATTCCCACCCCCCAGTATGGTCTGTTGGTTCTCTTTCTTGTTCAGAAGGTAAACTCAGCTAAAAGGCCTCCCTTCTCTTTGTCGCGGAGTCTCCTTGGGACAAGGGGACGGCTGCCAGGTCCGTTAGGCACAGAGCAGATGCAGAGACAGACCGGCCTGAACATCCAGCCTCTTGGTTGTTAGAAGAATCGAAGCCAGGGCAGGTTTTGTGTCTGGATTGTCTGGATAATGTGAGAAAACCGTACGGTCATCTAGAGCTAGCGCTCAGGATGGTCTTGGCTTTGTTTCTGACAGTACCCGGGGGCTTCCTGCCCTGGGAGCTATTTTTAGTAGTTTCACAGAGGGCCAGACTCTGGGAAGAGCATGTCCTCTTATCCACTGAACTCTGAACCAGGGTACCTGGCCAGACCACAGAGCAGGACTGTGGGGGCCACCACCAGGTGCCAGTGTACCCCAGACCTGTGGTTTCCCCCAGAGGTGCTAAATGGCCTGGGCACTTCTATTGTCCTGGCTTGCCTCCATGAATGACCATTTCTAAATGTAAAACACACCTTTTATGTTTGAAGATCTACCACCATTGGAGATCCCGATGAAAATAGTGCCGACTCAGAAGGCCATTTGCAAATGGATTTCCAAAACCACAGCATAGCTTGTTCCCCAAGGCGACTGTTCTGGAGAATGGTGCTCCATCACCTGGGCAAGTCCCCTGCCTGGTGCTTATACACTCAGCTGCGCCTGTTCATGGACAGCGCAGACCCAGCCACGTTCTGCACTTTTACCCCTACGTCCCCTTCCCTTCCACCCCGCTGAGTGCGGTCATAGATTCTTTGTCCCCAGGCGCCCCAGCCTCCAACCATTCTGCTGCTGCTTGTCTGCTTTTCATGGGACCTGGACACAAAGAGCTTAGGCACCCTGGACCTCCTTTCCCCAGGCTGTTTACCAAGGGTCATGACCCTAACGAACCTGCTGAGGTCTGGGAAGAGAGGGTGACTGCTTGGGGCTGTTGCCATCAGACAGGTGATGTTGGCGACGGGTCTGGCAGGCACACCACATGACAGAAGTGCATCTGACGGTCCCTGTTGGGTGACCCATAGCTGGTTGTTTTGACTCTGAGAAACATGTTTTTTCCCCATCTGCACGGCAGTTTAACCTATTAAACACTCTAATATTTAAGACCTAGTGAAGGAGAAACAGTCTGTCTCTGCCTTCACAGAGCTCAGAGTCCTCCTGGGATACCTGGAGGACATACATGAAACGATTAGAGACCTTTCACCTGCTGAATTTGTAGGGCTTATAATAGGAATTCTGAGAGAGAAGAAATCCCTCCGAACGGGGATAGTTAGCAGATTCTTCCTGAAGCCCAGCACGGAGAGGATTTAAGCAGAGGCAGGTCGTGTTAGGCTGGGGATGGGCGTGACGAGAGGCAGCTGAAGAGTGAGAGTGCGTTGTGGGGATGCTTGGAATACCTCCTAGGCAGTGTCTCCAGGGGTGTTGGTGACCCGGGTGGCGAGACTGGGGAGGCATCAGGATCCGTGGGTGTTGAACAAGGAAGCGAGTGCCAGGGTGGCAGCGGTGTGCAGTGCTGCACGGGGGTAAGAGGCCTCTGGGCTGGAACGGAGTACACATTTGAGAGGTGCCTCCAAGGAAGAATCAGTGAAGCCTCCTAACAACCTCAAGGTGGCCAACAGGGGAGAAAAGAGGAGCCAGTGCCTCATACCTCAGAGTATGGTGGTGTCACTGGAAGAAGAGGAAGTGGTGAGAATGGAGGGGCTGGCTTTTGGGATAAGGATGAGCTTAGTGTGAATATTCTGACTTGGAAGTGAACAGGTCATCGTAAAGATGTCCCGGAAGCTTCTGGAAATGGGAGGGGTCCTTGAGAGTGGGCCTTCTAGAGTCTCCAGGTGACGCCATGAGGATGTGAACTGGCCTGGGCTGTGAGTGTGCTCGAGTAGACAGGCCTCCAGAAGGAGGTGGCCCTTAGAGCAGTTCTGCTGTACCAGACCCTCCTGTCTGTGTCAGCAATCAGGTTGACTGTCCAGAGCAGCACAGGGAGGAAAAGTTGACCAACACGGGCTGTGTGTATTGACAGTGTACCCACAGTCCTCTGAAGTTTCACCTGTGAATCTTTGGATCTAGCACTGGGACCCATTCATCTTTGACCCTCCAAGGACCAGCTGACCAAGATGAGGTTCTCGAAGACCTCCTGGCCCCGCCTCACACTTAGGAAAGAGGCCTGGTGCTGCCACACATCGCCCCCATGTTCATGCTGCTCGCTCTTCTTCATGGGACCCTCTGCTCCATTCTCTCGCTTGAATTACCCTGTGAAAGAGTTGATGAGGCCAGCAGTTCAGGGCTGTGAAGAAAATACCATTTCTTGAGGGGAAAGAAGCAGAAGGAGTTGCAACAAATAGCGCTTCTGGAAAATCCAGCTGGTTTACCATCCAGCAGGCAGCCAGCGAGGCCTCGGCGTGTCTGGGGCGGTGGGAGGGGGCCGAGGCAGAGGAGAGCAGCCTGTGTACAGTAAAAGGAGTTTGCCATCAAAAGGCAACAAGTCTCATACCCTGCCCCGGACGGTGACCCTTCCCTGTGGAATTCTCCCCTCTGACCTCCAGATCATTAATCCTGAGGCTGCCAAATGACAGTCATCCATCACGCCTCCCGCCGAGCATCCCAGCGGCCTGTGAAAGGACCCCAGGCCCGCCCTCCCTGCCGTCCCCTGGTGCTCATTAGCGGGCCTTCCTGCCTGGTGCCAGGCTTCCTAATCAAGTCCCCGGCTCCTCTCACTTCCCTTCGGGGCCAGTGGCGGAAGCTGCTGTGACCCTCCCTCTGTCAGAGGCCAGGGAGGGGTGGAGTGATTAGTGGGGAGAGAGTCGTTCAGTAGCTTTTCATCCCCCTGGAGATGTGTGTGTCCAGCAGCTCCTTTGACTTGGTGGGGACACAGGAGAGAAAACATTGCTGTGCCCTGCCTGCCGCAGGAGAGAAGGAAGCAGGCGGTATGCAAATGAAAACACTGTTAAAAAGTGCACCTAGAGATACAGATGACGGCCCCGGGAGCAGTGCAGGTGGGTGGTGGGACGGCTTGAGTGGCTTCTGAAGGCCCCAGAGGAGTGTGAGTTGCCACATCATTAGGAAAGAATCTGGGCTCGTCCTGCTAGCCAGACCCAGCACAGCACAGCTCTGAAGCCATCTAGCGCAGCCCTCATTTACCGAGGGGAAGACAGGCCCAGGGAGGCTAATGCTTTAAGCAGGACCACAGGGCCTGTGAGTTGGACCGGTCTTTCTGCTCATCCCAAGGAGAACTGGCAGCAAGTCTGATAGCTTCGAGCTTTGGGAGCTTGAGTCAGATGAAAGCAGACTCACGAATGTATTTCCAACTCAGCAAAAGCTGGGCGCGTGCATACGTCTTCTTCTCTGCTTGATGACACAACACTCTGTTTCTCTATTTGGACAATCACAGGGACCCCCATCAACCGAATCCCCATCATGGCCAAGCAGATCCTGGACCTGTATATGCTGTATAAGCTGGTGACAGAGAAGGGAGGCCTGGTGGAGATCATCAACAAGAAGATCTGGCGGGAGATCACCAAAGGCCTGAACCTGCCCACGTCGATCACCAGCGCCGCCTTTACCCTGAGGACCCAGTGAGTGGCCAGGGCCCTGGGGGAAGGAAGCTGAGGCTGGGAGAAAGGGAATGCGTTAACCTAGATGAGGGGAAGGAAGGAAATTCCACTGTACAGTGGGCAGGATGAGGATTCCCGACGCAGCCAGGAACTTGCTGAGATGCATCCCTTTCTGTGATCACGAGAGCCGCCATTTCCCAAGTGCCTCCCTAGGCTCCTTTGCCATTCTGTTTCTTGCAGACCTCGCCATCAACCCTGGGAGGTAGGTGCCATCCCGTTTTTCAGAAAACAGAAACCGAGTCTTAGAGGTTAAATGGTTTGATCTACCAGCTGGCAGTGACAGAGCTCAGATTCGCCGCTGGCCCTCCGGCCCCATCGCCGCTCTTTCCAGGGCAGTGTCTCCCACATGGCACGTCCACCCTGAGCCTAGCTCTTCCTACCTGACACTCAGCATGCCCGGCAACAGGACCTGGGATTTGGGACCTGTTTTTGTAATCCTCTGAGTTAATTATGAGGCTAATAGGAGCAGGAGAACCAGGAGTAGCATCAGAGAGTGAGGAGCAGAGGGGAATCTGTCCTTTGGAACACACTGGGCGTCACACTCTGGAGCATACAGAGGGAGCATCAGGCAGGCAGCTGTCACAGCCTTGTTAAAAAGTAGAAGGGTTTTATCTTCGGAACTGTAATCAGTACAGCAGTCCTTCTGTCAGGCTTCTTGGGTAGAGAATTGTTTCTTGGGACGTGGGATGCAACGAGGGATGGCACCGTAGGTCCGCTCACCTACAGCCTGTGGAGAGGTTGTTCCTCTCGGACCAGCCTGGCTCAGGATGGTTAGGGCATCCAGGAGCCAGGAAGACATTGCAAAGCATTTCTAAATGACCCCTAAAACGCTGCCAAAACAAACCCAAAACATGAGTGAAGATGGTCTTTATTTCTCTTAATGAATGGTACCTCCAGGGCAGCCTGGGTGGCTCAGCGGTTTAGTGCCGCCTTGGGCCCAGGGTGTGATCCTGGGGTCCCGGGATTGAGTCCCGTGTCGGGCTCCCTGCATGGAGCCTGCTTCTCTCTCTGCCTGTGTCTCTGCTTCTCTCTCTCTCTCTCTCTCTCTCTCTCTCGTTTCTCATGAATAAATAAATAAAATCTTAAAATAAAAAAATAAAAAGAATGGTACCTCCGGTTGGAGCAGAGTTTGCTGCGGTGTTGAGTAGCAGCTCGACAGGCCTGGGCCAGGGCACCCCAGGGCCCTGATCTCTCTCTTCTACCAACTGATCCTATGTCCCAGAGGCCTGCCCCACGGAGACCCATGAGCTTAAACTGGGTGGTCTCTGGTACCATTCTGGATTATTCTCCTCCCTCCCTTCCTTCCCTCCAGGTACATGAAGTATCTCTATGCCTATGAGTGTGAGAAGAAAGCCTTGAGCTCCCCAGCCGAGCTCCAGGCAGCCATTGACGGCAACCGGAGGGAGGGCCGGCGGCCCAGCTACAGCTCCTCCCTCCTTGGCTACTCACCTGCTGCTGCCGCTGCTGCCACTGCCGGGGCGCCTGCCCTCCTCTCCCCACCCAAGATCCGCTTCCCCATCCTCGGGCTGGGTTCCAGCAGTGGCGCCAATGCCAGCAGCCCTCGGATATCCCCAGCAAGCACTCTCAGGAAAGGTCTGCAGGGCCCAGCAGGGAGGAGGGTGGGCAGGGAAGGGCACGGTGGGGCCAGTGTCAGGTGGGACGCTTGGTCCAGCTCTGGTGCCTTTGCCAGGTGATGGAGTCCCAGTGACGACGGTGCCTGTGCCAAATCGCCTGGCTGTGCCCGTGACCTTGGCAGGCCAGCAGGCCGGTACCCGGACGGCCACGCTGGAGCAGCTGCGGGAGCGGCTGGAGGCGGGGGAGCCCCCTGAGAAGAAGGCGTCCAGGCTGTCCGAGGAGGAGCAGCGCCTGGTACAGCAGGCCTTCCAGCGCAGCCTGTTCAGCATGGCGCGGCAGCTGCCCATGAAGATCAGGATCAACGGCAGGGGTGAGTGCCAGGCCAGGGCAGCGCCTCCCCTCCTGCTGGGTGTCGACCTGGGCTCCACTCAAGGGCCTGGTCACGTCCCAGGACTGGGGTGGGGGCCCTGCAGGTCCCCAGGACCGTCGCAAGGTCAGGTAGTCACATGGGGCTTCTGTGCCCACTGGGATCTCAGCTCACCAAAAATTGCCCCAGGCAGTGCCCTGTTCTCTAGCAGAAGGGAGGAGTCCTTCGAGGAGGAGGAGCCAGAGGCCCTGGGGGCGGCTGCTGTGCTTCTCTTCCTCACCAGCCTTTTGATCTGTCTAAATGAAAGGGCTCACCTCCCCCCGCCCCCAGCGCCTCCCCGGATGTAGATCTGGGCTCTGGGCGGAAGGCAGCACCTCCATTCCCAAGCTTCCGAGGAGGCCAGTGCCTCAGGCCAGGCCGCTTGTGACCCTCAGGAACCCAGGGAAAGAGGAAATACAAGTTTGGCAGCATCGCCGCCATCTTCCCTCCTCGTTTCTCAGGTGCCCTCCCTCCTCGGCTCCCTCCTCGGCTCCTGAATCCCACACTCCGTGCCCCTTGTTCCTCCTTTCTCCCGTCCTCCCCCTACATTTTCTTTGCCGTTCTTACCCTTGACTCTACCTCAGAACAAACTTAAGCATGTGATGGAAAGAGGTGTGAAGGGAGCTGTGCATATTCGCGGGCCGCACCCCCTGCGCCCTGTCCCCAGGTGAGGAGCAGAAGGACGCTGGCAGCACAGCTCTGCTCTCTTACCCTCTCGGGGCCGGTGCCCTTGGCCCAGCGCAAGCCAGACACTAATAGAAAAGCAGCTCCTCTGGAAGGATTCCTGGCTGCATGACGAAAGGGCAGAGTCGGGGTGAGCCAGGCAGAGGGCCTGGGTGCCAGCGCACGCAGCTCTCTGCAAATCCAAGGTCGCCAGGGTGAAACGGGTGCCAGGTGCCGGGCCACACGCTGGGCAGGCCGACCCTCTCCCTGAGGTCCTAGCCCGGTTGGGGTGGGGGGAGGAAAGGCAGGTCCTCAGGCAGTGCTGCGTCCCTCGGATCTCTGGTTCCCCAGCCTGATGGGTAGTGGGTGCTGAATCAGGGTTTGCTGGATCGCGTGACAAGGGTCGGTGTGTAGCCAGGAGCTGGCTCGGTCCTTGCCGCCTGTGATCCCTTTCCTTGGACAACAGAGGACACGGGGGCAGAAGTGGCTCAGAGGAGAACATAGCAAGTGAGAGAACATTGGCAAGCCCGGGTTCTTGTGCCAGACCTTACGCATATGGCTGCTGTCTAGCAGTGGGAGGCCTCGGGCAGCTGTGGCCTGTCTGGGGAAGTGGGAGGGCCTCAGAGAGGACACTGGTGCCGGGAGACCTGACCAGGCCCACTGTCTCCCTCGTCCCAGCAGAAGACCGATCAGAGGCCTCAGCTGCAGCACTGAACCTGGCCGCAGGCAGCATCGGGAGCATCAACATGTCCGTGGACATTGATGGCACCACCTACGCAGGTGAGGCTCTTGGCACTCTCAGGGAGTCCCACGGCCCCGGCTGGCCCCCTCCCTTACATGTAGTCTCGAGGTTCCAAGGGCTAGGTGGTGTTTCCAGCCTAGGGGAAGCAGAGGGTTGCTAATCGGATGACAGACCCCCCGGCTCTGACAGAGCGACAGGAGCCCTTCGTCCGACCCCCTGGGACCACGGCTGGCTCGTTAATGCGGCCGCCCTTTAGCGGGAAGCCCCGTAATCGGCTCCGTGCCCTCGCCCTAGACATCGTGGCATAAGCCGCCTCCACCGTGGCCGGCACAGGTCTCCTCGGACCGGCTCAGCCCCGCCCCCCTGAACACCCCCTGTCGCTCCCTGTCTTTAAAACGGACCGAGGACTGACCGCAGGCGGCGGAGTCTGAGTGCGGCACAAGCAGCCCGTGCGCGCGGCTCTCCCCAGCCCTCCACAGTCGTCTCTCGGGTCTAGCGGGACGGGGCTTTGTCGCCTGTGGTTTAGCATCTCTACCAGGTCTCCCCAGGTGCCGGAAGCCAGTCCCTTCCAGCTCCCGTTTCTCTGATGTAGGTGGGAGTTTGGGAACGAGCCCAGCACAGCCTGATGAGGGGCACTGGGGAGCCTGGGCGTGCTGGCCTCCTGTCACCTGGACGGCCCGGGAGGTGCCAGGTGGAGGAGCTTTAAAGCTGCACCTCCCAAAAAATAAAAAATAAAAAAAATAAAGCTGCACCTCCCATCAAACCTTGGGGGAGCCGTGCTCTGTCCCTTTGGATGCTCCCGTTCTGGGGGGTAGGAGCCGGGCCCTCGGGGCACCACGCTGCAGGCCTCGCGCTCAAGCTCTGCTGGGCCACTGGCCGTGGGCATCAGGTTGCAGCCAGGGAAGGGGCGATGTGATGCCAAGTCACCACACAGCCGGTGCTTCAGAGGCCATGTTCGGAGGTCTCTGCCTGACACCGGGGGCCCTCGAGGAGACCAGGCGAGCCAGCGGCAAGGCGCAGGTGCCCTTTGCCATGTGGTGCTGTTCGATGGCCTAGGCAGCGTGGGGGCCGTGAGTAGGTCCACGGAGAATACGGGGAAGGAAGGGATCAGCACCTGGATCCGCTGTCCTCTCCCCTCTCTCAGGAGAAAGGAGAGGATAATGCCTCCTCTCAGAATGGGGAGCAGTCAGAAGAGAGGTGAAGGCTCCCCGGACCTCACCCACCTCAACCCCTGTCCCACCTGCGCCCTTTGTCAGTGGGTGTGCAAGCTGCATAGGTCAGGAACCAGGAGCCTGTTCCCCAGGGCCCCCAGGGCCTCCAGACCCCCTAAGGGCCCCCAGAACCTTCAGAGCCTCCAGGTTCCCCAGAGCCCCCAGAACCTTCAGAGCCCACAGGTCCCCCAGGGCCGAGCGGTCCCCACTGCTCTGCTCTCTCCCCCTCCTGCCGCCTGCACCTCCCACCCTGCTGCTGCCCTGGCTTGGGCCTCTCCCCCTCTGTTGGAGTAGTGGCCTTGCGGTCCTCCAGCTCCACAGAGGGCAATTAAAACACGGATCTCATCATGTCCCTCCCCCTCTTAGCAACTCCTGGGGCGTCACCACGGTGCAGGGCCAGCCTTCCTCCCGGGAGGCACACAGGCCTCCCTTCCTCCTCCTCCCTTCTCTGCAGCCTCACCTCCGCACACCCTGCCTTTGTCACCGTCCTCCCACTCAGGAGCCCACACGGCCAGACCGCCTCCAGCACGTTGCCACCTCCCCTCCGAGGCCCCGTCCTGGCACGTCTCCAGCTTGCCCCTGCCCTCTGACACCCCTCCTGTTCCCATCCACCCCCCCAGCCCTGGGGAGGGGAGCAGCGTCCGCAGGGCCCTGGTTCTCTCCTCAGGAGCGCCGTGTGCCTCCCTGCCCCTGGAGGCCCCCTGAGGGCAAGGTGTGCGGGCTCCGGCAGGGGCACACAGGGGACAGGGCGCCCGCCTGGCTCAGCCACTCACTCCCGCTCCCCCTGCCCAGGTGTGCTGTTCGCCCAGAAGCCCGTGGTCCACCTCCTCGCGGGGCCTGCCCCCCCAAGCATGGGCGGCAGTGCCAGCGGCAGCAGCAGCTCTCACTGCTCCCCGAGCCCTACCTCGTCCCGGGGCACCCCCAGCGCCGAGCCGTCCACCAGCTGGTCCCTCTGACGGCCAGGACCTGGCTCCCCACCCCGCGCTCTCCTGCCGAGAGGGAAGGAGGCTGATGCACAGTTTACCTCATCTCACGGAGCCCATGTCAAACACCATTTGGCCAGATGTTGAGAGTTTGGACATGTCCGTCTGTCCAGGCTCCATTCAGGTCCTGCTGTACTCTGGGGACAGGGAGAGGCTGCAGGGGCAGGACAGGGCAGCGTTGTCCAATCAGGGATTGTCCTGGAGAACCGGGCGGGGTCCGCGGGCTCCCGGCTTCCTCCCGGGTCCGCAGGCCACCTCCCGTCCCGGGCACAGTGTATCGACAATCGGTAAGCCGGCATGGGCTGGAGGCCCTCCAGAGCCTTTCCCCTTTAATTTATTGCCCTTTCCCTGCCTCCTGCCGTGACCCCAGGGTCCCTGGCTTCATTCCCTGCTCAGACCTCCAGACTAATTCCGCGTGGGCTGCTCGGCGCCAAGACCATGCTTTCGTGGCCCTTCTCTGCTGAGCACGGGATGGGGCCCTCCTAACCCACCTTGCCCACCGGGTGTGGTTCCAGAGGTGTGGGTCCCTCAAAGCCAAGTCTTGAAGCAGCCCTCAGGGCCCCGCACCCCCCCTTTAGAGTCCCAGGAAGGGGCACATGAGGGCAGTCCTCAGGTCCAGGCTGACTGAGCACCTGCTGAGGGAGAGGCAGAGCCAAGGGGGCTGCCCAGGCAGGCCCTGGCACCCGCTCCACACTGACCCTTCTCTCCCAGACCTCACGCCCTCACTCGCCCTTACTGGCCGGCTCTCCCAGAACAGCCCACTTGTCCCTTGGGCCCTCCCGTCTCATGGGGCCACCTCGGCCCCAGCGTCCCCAGACCTGCTGACGTCAGGTTCATTGAAATACCTCAGATTTGTAATTGCTGATGTTTTGATTCTTCAGGAAGTATTTGCATCTCTGAAATCTTTTTTTATATGTGTTTTGCTGACTTTTTTGTTTTTAATTTTTATTGTTATTGTAGCACCAAAGAAATGAAAGCAGATCACCCCCAGAGCCGAGCAAACATTTGGTACCCCAGCCCCTCCGGCCCTTCGCTAGGACCCCAGTGAGGAGGCGGGGAGGCAGGCAGGAGGGATGACTCAGGGATCAGAGTGGCGGGGGAGACAGTGGATCGAGAGGCCCGTGTTGGCAAAGGTTGGGTCCTGAGGCCACGCAGTCCCGGGGATGGCCCCGACCCATTTCCTGCCGAAGCAGGGCTTGTCCCACACCCTTGCCGGCCCTCCAGGGTGGGGACAGAACGGTGGTCCTGGACTCAGCATTCCCAGCTCAGGGTAGGGGCAGGCCAGGGAGGCCCCGGGCCTTGTAGCGGCGGGGCTGCCCCAGGGAATCGGGGATGCCGGGACCTCCGTTCTCTGGGCCCCGGGCTGGAGCAGGCTGCTCCCGTGTCGGGAAGATGGGGTAATTGTCCCACAAGGCTCACCTCATTGGGCACGGCCCGCAGAGTTCCTAGAGCGCCAGCACTGTGACATCACCAGGCTCTGGCGGGGACAGGCCACGCGGGCAGGAGCCCTCGCACGGCCGGCCCTCGGCCCCGTCTGCGCAAGGAAAGGCAGCTCAAAAGCTTGAGCACAAAACAGCTACCTCAGCCCGGTAAGCTGCAGCTCCCCCCGGCCTTCCGCACACTCGCTGTCACACTCACACAGCCCCGTCCCCCGGGGCCTCACCCTCTTCCGCCCTCGGGAGCCTCCCCACCTTGCCCACCGGGTAAGCGCAGGCGGCGGGCAGAGAAGGGCGTCTGGGGTCTGGTGCCAGGGACGAGCCCAGTTGGCTGGCGCTGGGCCCACTTGAAAGTGTCGGAACACTTGGCCAGTGTGTCTTTCTCAGGGGTTCGGTCACGAAGGATGGACTCTTCCCAGCCGGAGGACACGGGCACGCACTGCGGCTTTCTGGTCATTGGATCCCCCTTCCCTAGGCAGCTGCCCGGCCTTGCCCTCTCGGCAAACCCTCTCTGCCCTCAAGGACAAAAGCAGGGTCTCGGCGTGAAAGCCCAAGAGCGGGGATGCCCGCAGGTGCTCCAGGGGCCGGGCCTGGGCCAGAGCAGCTTTCCCGGACGGTTCAGTCCCAAAGGCCCCAGGGCAGGCCGCGGGCCGGGCCGCTCTGCCCCCGCCCCGTCCACGCAGGCTCCGACCAGGAAGATGTGCTAGCACACGGTAGCCGAGGCGGTGATAAATACCTCAGACGTCCTCTTGCAGCAAGTGTCTGTATATGTTGTGGTTATTTTCTATCTTACATGTTCTCGAATGTTTATATTTCAATAAACCTCTACCTCTTCACACAAGCGGGTCTCTCGGGTGTTTTCTGTGACTCTCCCAGGGGGCGGGGAGGGCCCGGAGGGTGAAAAGGGTCTGCCTCTCTGAATCCCCAGGCCTTCGAACCTGCTGTCCTTTACTGCTCGTGCACCCCCGAGTGCTCACTCTCCTCTTGTTTGGGGCTTAGCGGGGCGCCCCGGCTATTGCCTGGCCAGCGGGACGGACTCCAGTGGTGCCACGTCAGTGCTCCGCAGGTGCAGGGCGGGGGCGGGGGGGCACCTAAGCCTTCTCCGAGCTCCTGCTGGGCGTGGACCCCGGGCTACGGAGCCCTGGCTTGTCTGGGAGGCGCGCACACTCATCCAATCAAAAACCGATTCTTTAGAGTGCAGCGTGACTCCCCCTGGCAGGTAGATGCTGGAGCAGCCCCCCGAGGAATCTCCGGAAAGCTCCCCGGAGGTGGCGAGATTTAGGCTGGAAGAGGGAGATGGTCAGCTGGAGACCTGAGGAACAGCACTCGCAGCAGGGCAGTGACACATCTGGAAACTCGGTGGCATCAAAGGACCTGCCCTTGGGGAACTGTGGCCAGGGCCTAGAGTTGATGGGGTGGAGGGGTGGAGAATCGGAAAGTGTGGCCGGGGCCAGGATGGATCCCAGACGAGGGGGTCTGGGTGCCATCCTCTGAGCATCAGGGCACTGCCAACACCTTTCAACCAGGAGGCTCAGAAAGAGACTTTTCTGGAAGGGTCTTCTGGGGCCGGGAGACATTCTGGGCACAGACTCCAGGGTGCTCAGACTATCTTTCTGACACGCACATCCTAGGGCTCCAACCCGGTTCTGGTGCAACCAAAAGAAATGGGCCGTGGGGGGAGCACGGGGGACCTGTAATTGCCCGTCTCCATGACGACATACACCTCACGCAGCCCCCAGCCCCCTGAGGCGGGCAAATGGGGACCTCTGCCACTTGGAAGTGCTGGCAAATGAGAGACACTGGGACAGTCTTGAGCCTCTCTCACTGATTTCTAAACACCTTTTGAAAGAAATAGCCAATACTTTGTGCTTTTTTTTTTTTTTTTTTTTAAGATTTTATTTATTTGACAGGACCCCTGGGTGGCTCAGCAGTTGAGCATCTGCCTTCGGCTCAGGGCGTGATCCTGGAGTCCCGGGATCGAGCCCCACGTCGGGCTCCCTGCATGGAGCCTGCTTCTCCCTCTGCCTGTGTCCCTGCCTCTCTCTCTGTGTCTCATGGATAAATAAATAACATTTTTTTAAAGAAGTATTTGAGAGACGGAGTGAGTGAGCAAGAGAGAGCAGAAGCAGGGAGAGTGGCGGAGGGAGAGGGTGAAGCCGACTCCCCACTGAGCAGAGAGCCCGATGCAAGTGTGACCTGGGATCACACTTCACCAGCTGAGCCACTCAGGCGCCCTTTTAGTGCTGCTTACGGCGTAATCTATGCCCGGCGTGGGCCTCCAGGGCACAACTCCGACATCCAGAGTTGCCTGCCCGCCGAGCGAGCCAGCCGGGCACTCCTAAGACTTGAACAACCGCTAACCCATAGTTGGTCTCACACCTCCCAGCTTCCTGTGACACAGCAGGAGGCTGCCACATGGAGCAGCGGTGGGCCTTGTCTACAGGGCATGGAGAGGAGGGCCGAGGCCGGAGACCTGCAGGGTGGGGACAGTGCACGGGGACTGCAGGAGGCGACGCTGAGGGAGACCGTGGCAGATGAGTCGGGCTCCCGACGGACCCGGAGAATCTAGGAAGAACAAGGCAATTCACAGAAGACGGACTTAGACACCTTGAGCAAGGAAGAATTTCTCAATCTAGATCCTCCGGAAGAGCTCACCAAAAGACACCCGCCGTCAAATGGCAAATAGGGGGCGCGCCTGGGGGCTCAGTCAGTTGAGCATTGCCTTTGGCTCAGGCCATGGTCTCAGGGTCCTGGGATCGAACCCCAAGTCAGACTCCCTGCTCATCCGCAATCTCTCTCTCTCTCTCTCAAATAGATAAAATCTTTAAAAATAAAATGAAGGGACGCCTAGGTGGCCGTCATTGGACGCCTGCCTTCGGCTCAGGTCATGATCCTGGAGTCCTGGGATCGAGTCCCGCATCGGGCTCCCTGCTCCACGGCGAGCCTGCTACTCCCTCTCCCTCTGCGGCTCCTCCTACTCATGCTCTCGCTCCCTCAAGTAAATAAATAAAATCTTTTAAAATAAAATAAATAAAAACAAAAATGACAACATGGGAGAAGATGCAACACAAAACCAGCAGTAGCCAGAAGTGCGTGTGTGTGTTAATGCTCATTAAAAGCAAAAAGGAGGGTTGAGGAAAGGGGGCAAAGTCCTGAGCAGGTGTTTTGTAGAAGAGGAAGGACGAACGGCTGGACCTCACCGCGGGCGGGGAAATGCACGGAAAGCGGGTCGGCGCCTTCAGGTTGTCACCAGGTCCCGGCGGGGACGGGGAGCCACGGGAGCCCTCGCCGGCCGCTGGGGGGTACCTGCGCCCAGCAGCCGGCAGCCGAGGCCCGCATCCGGGAGCTGCCCGCGGCCCCGGGGCTCCACGGCGGATTTCTGAACGCGCTGTGCGCTGCTTAGGCTCTTCGCGTGAATGAAGTCCTCGGACCCGGTACATGTTTATGACACAGGACTATTGTCCCCATTTTAAAGATGAGGAAACTGAGGCCTGAGGCCTACGCTGCCCCGCCGCAGGGGCCCTCACCAGGGGCTCCGCCCAGAGCCACCCCCCCGCCCCGTGCCCTGCCCAGGGCTCCTCCACGAGGCGGCGACTCGGGTCACATCGCAGGGGCAGGGGCTGAAGGGCGTCACACGTGCCGCGGACCGCAGGGCGGGGAAAGGGCTCCGGGGGCAGCGGGGGGGGGGGGGGGGGGGGGCGACCCAGGCCCTCGCAGGGCCCCGCCCCGCCCCCAGCCGCCGTCCCGCCCTCTCATTGGCCGGCGCTGGCCCCGTGCCCTCCACGCAGCCAATCGGGGCGAGGGGGCGGGGCGGCCGGGCGCCGCGCGGGAAGCCCGAAGCCGGCGGGGCTCCCGGGGGGCCCAGGGACGGCGGGGAAGGCCGAGGGGGCGGCGGGGGCGGCGGGAGGAGGGGCCCCGGGCAGCGACTTACCTGCGTGGGGTGCAGGGGCACGCGGGCGGGGGCGGCCTCCGCGGAAGGTTCTCGGCGCCTGAGGCCAGCGAGCAACGGGGGACCCGACAGGTCGGGTCTGCGTGTCCTCCCGGGGACCTCCCGGGTGACCCGAACCGCCCCATCCGGTTGCACCGCCCGGGAATCGTCGGCTGCGCCTGCGGTCACCGAAATGCAGCCTTTTGCACCATGAGAAACAGGGCAGTTGACGGCCACCAGGTTCGCTCTGAGTCCAGTCTCAGCCCTGGGGAGACTTCAGCCGCAGCCCAGGTGGGCTCGACCCCCCGGAACTCGGCCCCCCGCAGCCCCCCCCCCCGCAGAGCCCCGCGCCGGGCGGAGAACCCTCCGCAGGAGACTCGGGGGGAGCAGCGTGAGCCGCGTTCTGTCCTCTGCAAAACTCTGCCTCGGTGAAGTCCTCGCCGGCGGGGCGGGGGTTCCAGCTCTAGAGGCGTCGGGCCCAGCTGCAGAGCCCTGTGGGGCAGGAAGCACAGCGGGCTGGGGGGGTCGGAAAGGGGGAGCTGGCCAGGTGGCCTCCTGCGGGTCACCGCCAAGCCGGCCTTGCCCGTGGCCGCGGAGATGGCCAATCTGTCCAGCTCAGAAACCGCGAGAAGCCCCCTTTCCGGGACAGGTTGGGGGGCCCCGGGGCTTAGCTGCCGGCTTGCTGTGTGGCTGCGGGCGCGTTACTGTCCTCTGGGCAGCCTCCCGGTCTGTGGAGCGGGGCCTCGAGTGACCCGGGCCGGAAGTGAATCAGAACTCCCTCTGAAGCCTGAAGCCCGGTGCCCGGCGCTCAAGTCCAGCGGAATGTCCGTGGCCACCGTTCGGCTGGCCCCAGAGCAGCGGGTGGACCGACCGGCCCCAGCAGGACCCCGGCACCCCAGCCGCTCCCGGCCCAGCTCCGTTCCGAGCCAGCGGGGCCCGCCGGAAAAGGGCAGGTGACCTCCTCCGCCGAAAGGCAGGAAGCTGGTGCCACCTTGGCACCTCGGGCCCTGTGGCGGGCAGGGGACCGGGAGGCCTCCACTGCGCCGCCCGGCGCGGGGGCTCAGAGCTTCGGGGCTCCCCCTCCCCAGGGAGCCCTGGCTGCGTCTTGGTTTCTGGCCGTCCCGGTCCGCAGTCACTGTCCCGGTCAGTCTGTGGCAGAAGGAGGCTGTGACCCGCGCCCCGCCTGGGGCAGTGCCCGCCACCAGCTGTCCGAATGGCAGGCCGGCGGGGGTGACCCGGCTCTCCCCAGGGAAGGGCCCTCGGGCGCCCGCCCGCCCTCAGCTTGCGCAGAGGCAGGGGTTGCTCCGTTCCCCAGAGGGTCCCCGGCTGTACCCTGGGGGGCGCCAGAGCCTGGTGCTCGGGCCACATGGGCTCTGCCCCCTGGGGACACTGTCTCAGCCTGAGGGTCGGAACCCCTGAGTCCCCCAGGTCCCACCGGCAGGCGACCTCACCCCTTAGGGGTCCCCAGATTGCAGCCGAGGCGAAGGCTAGGGGTCTTGTCGCCCCGGGTGGTGGCCCGGCCACCTTATCGGTCCCTGGCAGCTCCCGGTGACAGCATCTGGCTTCCTGACTCTGTCACTTGCCCACAACGCTGTGGCGGAGCTCTGGAGCCTCCGTGGGTTTCCGACCTTAGCACGGGTGCCCCCCGGCCCCAGGCCTGGGAACTGGGAACCAGGTGCACGTCTCATGTGAGCCCCTCTGAGGTAGGCCAGCCGGTACCCCGCTTCACCGCTGGGAGCCCGAGCTGCCCGGGGGCACCAGCCTCCTTGGCTCTGCAGGCCTCTCCCACCCAAAGCCACCTGGCCACGCCCTTCCTGCTCCGTCCCCAGTCCCCCAGAGGCCAAGGCAGGCGGGGGAGTACCCCAGGGTGCAGCCTGGCAGTGTGTCTCCCCGCCCAGCGTGTCCTCCAGGGCCCTCTCCTGTCTACCCCAAAGCCTCAGGGGAAGGGGAAGAGCTCGGGGCGCCTCTGTGACAGAGGGGGCTTCTCCCGTGGAGCCCCTCACTCCTCGGTCCCCACTTTCCCACCCCAGCTTCTTGGCAAGGCTCCCCGTCACCTGGGGTGCAGGCCCGGGGCAGTGAGCGCTGTCCAGGGCCTGGGCCTCCCAGGAGCAAGGACAGAGTCTGGGGAAGGGCAGGCTGGGGCACAGGGGCTGGCACAGGGGACCGCGTGGCCCCTGGACACGCAGGCCCGGCAGAGGCGCTGAACGCCGGGTTCTGGGCACCCTCCGGGCCCAGCTGCTCCTGCAGAGAAGTGTGCGCGTGGGAGGCGGGGAGGGGGTCACTGGCTCCTAACCTCATCTGGCTCTTCAGGCTGTCACCCACCCGGTCCCCGCAGCCCATTCTCATGGGGGGCCCGCCTGGGACTGCCTTGACCAAACGTGGGGCTGGTGGCTGGGAGACGCTGGGAGAGGCCGCGAGGACAGCACCCGCGGAGCGAGCGGGAGGCCTGTCGGCTCCTCTCCACGCGTGCGGGACCACAGAGGCCGCTGAATCCTAAAACAGAATGGAGGTACCCCTCAGGCTCCCCGTCCGCTACACTGCTCTCGGGAGCAGGCCAGGGCTCCGAGCCCTCATCTCCAGACCCCCCACCGTCCCCCACCGTGTGCCAGGCCCGGCCTGCAAAGCCTTCGTCCTGATGCACTTGCTTTGCACTGATGGGTGAGCCCAGCCCGTGTGCCCGGGCCCCTCTACACCAGGGCAAAGGGGAGGCTGCCTGGGGCTCCAGCCTGGGATGGGTCAGTGGATCATCCCGATGGTCCCAACTCCCCACTTCCAACAGCCAGGCACCCCACCCAACCCCTGCCTCACCTCCCCAGTGGCCTTGGTCTTAGCTCTCCGGTCCCTGGTCACCAGGGCCCAGTGTGTTCTTAGAGGGTCCGGTCCACACCGCCAAGGCGGATCCGAGCCTCATCCTCTGCCTGGGAGGCCCCACCTCGAGCTCTGCCCCCACCCGGACCTGAGGGAGCACAGCCAGGACTCCGGGCACTTTTACTCCCCGTAGGGCCGTCCCCCGCTGCCCCAGGCGCCCAGGAGACCCCGCGGTGCTAGTCCCTCGGGACTGTGGCCGGAGCTGAGGGGAGCGGGCTTGTCTGGCCCCAGGCCTCCGCAGGGGGGGAGTGTGGCGGGGAGCTCATCCCTGCGCAGACTCAGGGGCGGGGGAGCTTTGCCACGGCCTGCGCCTGTGGGACGGGGCCAGGGCTGGGACTCAGGGACACCCGCCTCCCGTCCGGCTTCTCGTTCTCATTCGGGGCTGCGGGCAGGCCCGGGCCACGCTGACCTGGGGGTTCCTGACACAATCTCAGCGCCAGCCGTGCCCTGCTCCCCGGCATCCAGCTCAGCCCCGAGTGCAAGGCGCTCGTCCACTTGGACACGTGGGCTGCCCACGCCCCACGGCGGCACCTGAGCCCCGAAGCCCCACGGAGGGGCAGGCAGGGCGTGCGGGGCTCACCACACAGACCGAGAGCCTGGGCCGTCGAGGAAAAGTGGCTGCTGACTGCGGCAGAGCCCGGGCACCCCACTCTTGCACCAGGCCCCTGATTTCAGGTCTGGGAAAGACTCGGGTCACCAGGAAGGGCTCCTTGAGGGCCCTGATCCCAGGTGGGCTCCGTACCGCCCCCCAGGCAGCCTCCAGCCCCCGCCCCGCCTCTGGATCCCGGCAGCCATCCAGGGGTTTTCCTTCCCCAAAGCCCGTGTCTCGCTCTGTCGCTGGCCACGGAGGGGGTCCCCACACCGTCCTCTCACACCCGTAAGTACAGGTTCCTGGGTCTGTGCGGAGCCTGGCCTGTGGAGCCCGATCTCCAGCTGCACCGGCCCGGGGCTCCGGAACACCCCCCATGCGGAGGACTCCCCCACCAGCTCTCCCCCACCGGCTCCCCCCCCGCACCCGCGCCAGGCATTGTCAGTGGCAACTTCTACCCACTCAGTGGGTGTGTGGCCCCAAACCACGAGCTCTGGGGACGAGGGGTGGTCTGATCTGACCTTGGTCCTCCGGCGCACAGCAGGGGGCCCGACGGGCGGTCGTGTTGGGTGCAGGCAAGGAAGGGTGGGCGGGCGCCGGGGCACAGGAGTTAGAAGCAGAATGAGGGGGTGTAGCATCAAGCTAGGGGGCGTTCTAAGAGCTGGAGGCGCCTAACTGGCTTGCAGTGGGAGAGACTGGGCAGCGGGGAAGAGCGGGTGGAGGGGCGTGCAGGGAGGGAGGCCGGGGAGGCGGGGAGGCCGGGGCTCCTGCACCTGCGGCCGCTCTGCAGCTCTCCTGCGGAGTCGGGGCAACCGCCACCTGGCGCCCCGAGCCTTCTTGTGCTCAGCCCCCCAGCTGCCCGTGAGGGGGCGCGGTACCTCCGAGGCCTGGGGTGTGCTAGTAGAAATGGAGCTGTCCGGGCACTGCGGGGGCCCCAGGTCACCCCAACCCACTTCCGGTGGCTTCTTTCCAAGTGGCACAGATGTGCTCGCTAGGTCTCACCGGCTGGGGAGGGGACTAGGGTGGAGATGCCTCCTCTGCGGTCCCCTACACACACGGGAGCCTCGGTCCCAGGCACTTCCACCGCTGAGCACCCCGACTTGAGCCCCGCAGCTAGGGTCCTCTCCCCTCTGCCCCCAGCCTGGCCCTGGGCCGGCAGCAGGGCTTTGGCCACGTGTGGCAGAGGCAGGACTTGCTGAAGCTGAAAGATTTCCCACACGCTGCCCCGAAAGGGCCCAAACCGGGACAACCAGGGGGACTGATCCCTGGGGAAGGGAGCCTGGCTTCGGCCACGTGAGTCAGGGTTTGGGGCTCAGGGCTGTTCCAGCCGGAGGAGACGGGGCTGGCCCACCTCCTGCCCACAGGGCCACCTCGCCCAGCGTGAGAGCCGGGCCCCCAGTCCAGCGGGGACAATAGGAGGGTGGGACCGAGCAGCACCCCCACCCCCGCAGCCCCTGGGGCCTGCACAGGGCCCTCTGCCAGCACCGCCTCCGAGGCAGTCACTGCAGCGGCCACCGGCGCTTCCCCCCAGCCTCCCGCTCACCTGGGGGGACCCCCCACTCCACCCAGTCAACAGCTGCACCTCCACCAGGGCTGTGGCTCCGTGTGCCAGGCCTGCGCTCGGGCAGCCCGCCCCTACCGCAGCCCCTGCTTCCCTCCTCCCCAGCACCCAACTCCTCCAGGAGGCCCCCCCTGACCGCAGCCCACGGACGCTGCTCCGAGCTCCAGGCCTCGGCTCTGGACCGGGCGGCACCAGGCTGCACGCTGTCAACAAAGGATGCTCTTCGTGGGACCCCGAGTGCGGCGGTGCTGGAGCGTGCTGTGGGGACGTCCTGCTCCGGTCCGTCCCTCCTGGATGTTCTCTCTTCCTCACGGTCACCCGGCTTCGGAATCCCCCAAGGGCGGGGCCTAGACTCCCCTGCTTCTCTGCCCCCTGGCACAGGTGGGCACAGGCTTGCTCGGTCGGCGCCCTGCACACCCTGTGGGGCCAGCCCTGCCAGGGCTCTTGGGCCACCTGGGCAAGCACGAGCAGCTGCTCCTATAGGAAGGTTGCGTCCTGAGCCTGGGTGGGGACTCAGACTCCATCCAGGCCCTGAAGAGCGGGGGTGACTTCCCAAATGCTTGGCGGGGGCGGGGGGGGAAGGGGGTCCCTCTCTGGGCTGCACGGAAGCCTCTTTCTTGCCTTCTTCCTTCCCTGCTGCTGCTCCAAGAACGAAGGCCAGAGAATAGAGTATAAGGCAGGGCCACGTTCAGGGCCGTGCCCGCGTCCACTTAGAAGAGGCCCCGGGCCAAGGGGGGGCTGTTGGCTCCTCTGCTCCAAACACAGCTGCGCCTTCTCCACCCCGCCCGCAGCAGCAGGATCTGCCCCAGGACTGGGTGCCCTGGCTTGTCTTTCGCGTCCTGGTCTGGCCTCCTCTACTCCTGTCCCTGGGCCCCCTGGCCACTGTGCCTCTCCGGCTCCAGGTGGGCCAGGGGCGGGAGTGGGGTGCTGCCCAGGGCGCTGGTGAGGGCCGTCCCTGCCCCCGGGCGCAGCCGCGCCTGCAGACCCCGATCGCACAGGCTGGCTCTGCTGTGATGAGCCCAGCCAGGGCCCGCCGCCAGCCCAGCATGGACCTGTGCCCTGGCTCACACACAAGGGACACAGCGCGGAGGGGGTGCCCAACTATTATCGCTACGGGCCCCAGATGTGTGGCCCTCCACTGCCAGCCGGACCTGAGGCGGACGGGCCGCTGATGGCTTTGGAGCTCCAGCAACAGGACGAGGGACGCTGTCGTGGAATAAGGGCTGGGAGGCAGGAGCAGACAGGCTGCCAGGTGGCTCCCCAGGGTGACCCCAGGCACGGGAGGGAGCAGGAGCTCTAGGAGGGGTCAGCTGCGGGCTGAGACCCCCAGGTCACTAGGCTGTCACAGGGTAGCACTGCCCACACCCTCCCATGTGGCACGGGTGCTGGGTACCTCCCCTAGGACCTTCAGCTTGCATGAACCTTCACCCTCCTCTCCCCTGGGGACCGTAGCTTTCACCAGGGGCAACTGGGCCTTGAAGGGAATCCTTCTGTCCACTGGGCCAAAGCCAGCCACCTCCCTTGCTCCCTCCAAGTCTCCCAAGGCAGGGACCCCAGCCCTTCCTTTGCCTCCAGGGTGCCCCCAGTCACACCAGGTAGTGCACCACACACCTCCAGGGGGCGCCATTCGCGGAGGCGACATGCAGCACAGCAGCCCTGCTGGGGACCTGATTCCCATCTGTCTCCTTTGGAAGCCCAGACCTTGACAAGCCTTCTTCCTGGTGAGAACACGACCCAGATGTGGGCCCCAGCCCTGAGCATTCTGGAGCCCTCAGCCTGGGAAGAGGACCCTGCTAGCTCAGGGGACGTACCGGGGCTGTGGATAAGCAAGGAAGACTGCAGGGGGGGGCGGGAGACGGCTGGGCCAGGAGCCCCCCAGGGCCCCGCGGAGTCCCAGCTCGCATCCCGCCTCTGCAGCACCTGTGCTGCCTGCACGGCCGCCCCTGCCGGCCACACCCACGGTCCTTCTGACAGCCTCTGGCTGGCTCCTGGGCTGAGCACCTGCCAGGAAAGGGGGTGGTCAGGCTTCGACCCGGCCCCGATGCCCCTGCACCCTTCGGTGGGCCTCCAGGAGCAGGCGTGCCAGGGGGACATGGGGCAGCCTCCAGGGCCACGGGCTCTGCCTCTGTGTGCGCCCCGGGGTGGGGCAGTCCTGCCCTCCGAGCAGCGGCTCCGAGGCCCCGGGGCTGAGCGCGCACCTAACCCTGACGGCCTCCTATAACCCTGACGGCCCCCTATAACCCTGACGGCCT
This sequence comes from Canis lupus dingo, assembly GCF_003254725.2. NCBI lineage: Eukaryota > Metazoa > Chordata > Mammalia > Carnivora > Canidae > Canis > Canis lupus. Next base: position 37,944,770 of record NC_064272.1, read on the forward strand.
CCTATAACCCTGACGGCCCCCTATAACCCTGACGGCCCCCTATAACCCTGGCGGCCCCCTATAGCCCTGACGGCCCCCTATAACCCTGGCGGCCCCCTATAACCCTGGCGGCCCCCTATAACCCTGGCGGCCTCCTATAACCCTGACGGCCCCCTATAACCCTGACGGCCCCCTATAACCCTGATGGCCCCCTATAACCCTGGCGGCCCCGGGGCCCAGCGTTTTCAGATTTCAAACCAACATCAGCCTCGAGCCCACTAAGCAGATCTCTCGTCCAACGGCTTCCAAGCGCCGTGGGGCTGACTGGCCCGGCCACTTGCTGACCACCAAGCTCATCAGGCCTCCCCGGCTGGGGCAGCAGAACCGAAGCTCAGCAGGGGATGCCAGTTGCCCCAGGTCAGGAAGCGGGACCGCTGCAAACTGGGCCCTGCTGCTCGCCCCCCCCAGTACGGGTGTCCGGGACCCATGATTTAGCTCTAACGTGGGGGTCAGAAGGCCTTAAACCAGCTTAGCGCCTCGGCACGCCCCAGGCTTCCACAGCTTTGGCTGTACGATGGGGGCCCCGGGCGCCACCAGCCACCAGCTTGGCAACGGGACCGCTCAGCCTCGCTTCACCTCTGGGCCGGAGCCTCGGGTTCCTACCACTGTCCTTCCACCCACAGCCCCTGCCCCAGCTGCGTGGGCCCGGGAGAGGGCGCCCACTGAGGAGAGGCTCCGGGCCGAGCTCCCCCGCCCCCTGACTTGCTCGCTCCTCGCTCCTGTTCCCAGACTGGGGCTCAGGATCGCCGCCACCCGCCAGCCCTCTCCCTGCTGTCACCCTGACGCCAGGCCACATCCTTGCAGCCCCTCCGCGCTCTCTCCACGTTTCAGCACCTTGCAGGGCCTGACGACGGCCCCTGGCACCGGGGAGGGGGGGCGGGCAGCACCCACTGCACCACGGCTGTGGGCTCGGTCTTCCCGCTAAAACCAGGCGGGCCCCAAGGACGGCCCCCAGCGCTTACTGGGAACCCGCACCTGCCTGCTTGCTGCGGGTGGCGGCGGCCGGGTGGAGCCGGTGCAGCCGGAGCGGACGAAGGCACAGCGCCCAGGGCCCGGACACGGGGAGGGGGCCTGGCTGTCCCTGCAGCGCCCACGGAGGCTTCCCGGGCTCCCCGCGCCCAGGCTCAAAGGGGAATTCACTGCCCAGGGAAGGCAAAGGCGGCCGTGGAGAGTCGAGGGGGCGGGGCGGGAGGCCGGGAGCTGCAGCCCGGCAGGCAGGGGCCGAGCCGGGGGCGGGAGCCGCTGCGGGTCCCGCCGCAGCCCCTGAGCCAGGCCGCACTCTCGCACCCAGAGAAGGCTTGGTGGGCGCGGGCCGCAGAGGCGCTGCTGGAGCCCGTCCTGCGGGAGGGGCCGTGCGCTTCGCCCCGCCACGTCCCCCCACTCCGCCTTCGCCCGCACCCGCGACGCTTCATCCCCCGTAGCAAAGAGGCTCTCACGGCGGGGCCGACCGCGCGGCCTGGGCACGGGGGGCGTCGAGGGCCCGGCCGCGGCCTCCTGAACCCGGGCCCCGCCGCACCCGGTGCCGCGGCACACGCAGAGCCGGGCCGGTCCGCGCCCTCGGGCCCGGGGCCGCCGCGAAACCGGGCGGGGCGGGGCGGGGCGGGGTGGGCTCCGCGGCGGGCCCCACCTCCCGGCCCCCAGCGCCCGCCGCCGGGCCGGCTCCCCGGTCGAGGCTCGGGGCCTACGTGCGTCGCGACACGCGGACGGCGGACCGCGGCCAGGGGCGGCCTCTCGGTCCCCCGGAACCAGTGCGCACGGCGGCGGGGCCGGTCCCCCAGAGCCTCCGAGGGACGGGCTAGAGAGGCCGGTTCCCCCCGCCAGAGCCTCCGAGGGACGGGCTAGAGAGGCCGGTCCCCGCCCCCCGAGCCTCCGAGGGATGGACTAGAGAGGCCGGTTCCTCCGAGCCTTCGAGGGACGGGCTAGAGAGGCCGGTTCCCCCCGCCAGAGCCTCCGAGGGACGGGCTAGAGAGGCCGGTCCCCGCCCCCCGAGCCTCCGAGGAACGGGCTAGAGAGGCCGAGTCCCCCAGAGCCTCCGAGAGACGGGCTAGAGAGGCCGGTCCCCGCCCCCCAGAGCCTCCGAGAGACGGGCTAGAGAGGCCGGTCCCCGCCCCCCGAGCCTCCGACGGACGGGCTAGAGAGGCCGGGCCGCCGGGCGGGGCCCGCCGAGCGCCGCGTCACGCGAGGGGCGGGGCCGCGCGGCGGAGGCCGAGCCGGAAGCGGAAGAGGCGCTCGGAGCGGGGAGTGGGGCCTAGCCGCAGCCGGATCCTGGGCCACGGTGAGTGCGGGCCCGCGGCGGCGGCGGGGGGTGAGGCGGGCGCGCCGGGCGCGGGCCTCTGGCCCCGGGTGGGTCCCGGCCCCTCCTCCTCCTCCTCCTCGGCCCGCCCCTGGCCGCGGCCCCGACCTCTCACCCCTGACCCGCGGCTTCTCCGGAGGGGCGGCCGCCGCAGACCGCGACCTCCGGGCCCCGCGGAGCCGGTGCGGGTGTCGGGCCGCGGCGTCTGAGCGCCGGGCGGCCGGGAGCGGGGTCCCCCCCGGGGCCTGCGCGGGCCTCGGACCCTCCCGCGGCCCCTGCGCGAGGCCTGCAGGCTCCTCCCCGCGCCGCCCGGAGTTGGATCGCGGTTGAGGCCGGCCCCCCGCCCGGTGCGGCGGTTACGGGGAAGGGGCCCGGGGCCCGGGGCCGCAGGGGCGCCAGGAAGGGACGCGAGCGGGGCCCGGCGGCGGGGGGAGCCGCGGATGCAGCCGCCGGGGGAGCCGCGGGGGGAGCCGCTCCGGCCGGGGGAGGGGCCGGGCCGGGGCGCTCGGGGGCTCGGGGCGCGCTGGTTCCGGGCGCGGGCGCCCCGTTGCGGAGCCGGGGAGGGAGCTGCCTGCGCCGGGCCCCCGTCGAGGCGGGGCTGGCGGCCTTCCAGCTTCCCTCCTCCGTGCCCTTGAAAAGGAGGAGCGTTTCCCTCGGTGGCAGCGGCTCGGAAGGCGGCGGGTTTGAGGCCGCGGCGGTGCGGCGGCGGCGGCCAGAAGCAACCGGGGCGCTGGTGCGGCGGGCCCGGGAGCGCAGAGGCGCCCGCCGCTGCTCCGCTTGCCAGCCCGGCCTGGCTTCCTTTACGTGGTCTCCCTCTTCGCTGCAAGAGCAGAGCCTCCTGGACCTGACTGTGACCCCTAAGTAGCCGGCTTGCTGGGGTCTCAGAGCATCCGAGGTCGTGGATGAGGACGGTAGACGGGGGCATCTTGCTCCCAGCGCTTGGGTCTAGCATGCGTTGAAGGAGAGGCCACCTGCCCTGGATCCCTTGTGCGGTGCGGGGAGCGCTCCTCCTTGTCACCTCCTGCCAGGTGGGCCGGCCGGCGTTGTCTCCAGGGTTCAGGTGTGGTGACCAAGGCCTAGCGTGACTTGTGTCAGGTCCCGAGGCCACAGAGTGGCAGCACTAGGATTTAGTTGGGGTTTTTCTACCCAGGGCTCTTTCTCCTCTTGGAAGAGGCTTAAAAAATATATTGTTTCTGTCCTAACATAGACTCGGAGGTGTTACCTGGAATCTTTTTTAATCTTGCTAATGAAAGGCTGACTTCAGTAAAGCCATTTGACATAAAAGCAGGTATTGTCGAAGTGGCATAATTAAATCCTCGCAGAGCCCCAGGAGGGATGGCTGTTCCCTCGTTGCCAGAGGAAGTCGAAGGTCAGGGTAGTTGAATAGCTTGCCCGACGGCAGGCGCACAGCTGGCAGGGGCAGTGTTGGGATTCCGGCAGATCTGAACTTGTGTTCGGTTCACTGTGGTGAACATGGGTGGACACACGAATCCTCCAGGTCCCAGGAGGCAGTCTTGGGGGTGAGGTTTGAGGTCGCAGCGCTGGGGCAGCATCAGCCAAAAGTAACCACGGGGCGCAGGTGTGGAGGATCGCGTCCTCCAGCTCTGGTGCTTCTGTCCGCCTGGCCACCAGAGCATGCTCCACGTCACTCAGGGAGACGTGAGATCCTGCCCTCACCCCATAACTTGGGCGCCTGGCCTAGGGTAATTGCAGGAAAACAGTGAAACATTAGTCAGCTGGTCATCAAAACAGAAAAGCAATTTAAGCTCTTGGGGAGTTGTTGGTGATTTCACATAGTGTTTACCTCCAGGGGTTGCTGGGGCCTGGGCCTCCAGGTAGATAGGGGAAGAGCCTGCTGGTGGGGAGACGAAAGCAGCGATTTTCTCAGGGTCCTGGAGAAGTTCCCAGGGATTTAGTCAGACACGCCTGGTTGCCCTGCTCACCCACGAGGAGCTTGTTCAGACCCTTCTCATGAGATGGGGCAGCTCTGGTGGCTTTGTCCAAATGTGCTTGACCAGGCAAGCCCGGGACTGACCACCACTGGAGGTTGGCTAAGGCCCAGGAAGGGGTTGGGAGGAAGGCCGGCGACAGTCTCTGGCCCAGCCTCCCGACGCAGGCAGGGCTAGGTTTTGGGTGTGGGTGGAACAGGGAGTTGGCCTCACAGCCGTCTTCCTCAGCTGCTGTCTGATCCAGCCTGGCGATCTTCTGTGGCAGGTCTAAGTCCCACTGAACAGGGATGGCGAGGTAAGGGCCCTTTTGGCCTGCCTCCAAGCGCACAAGCTTGCCACACGCTCAGCGCCCCCGGCTGCTCCCGAGAGGAGCACAGGAGAGGGGACAGGAGCAGGGCGTCTAGACAAGGGGCACGTCCAGAGAGGCAAGGCACGGCCTGCCGCGGCACCGCAGCGGGTCAGAGGGTTCCAGGGGGTCTTGGGCTCTGAGGATGCTGGCGTCGGTTTACCAGTGCTGAGACGGAGTACGGAGTAGCAGGGGCTGGACGGCCCCCAGTCGGCGCGGGCTAGGGCCGGTTTGTGAGACCCTTTGCGTCGCCTGCTCCAAGGGCAGGTCTCGTTTCTGCCCGTGGCTCCTCACACTGACATGTGGTCTTTGCTCCCTTGAGTGAGGTCCAGTTCAAGGCCTCGGCCAGGCAACTTGGCCTCAGACTTGAGGGCTTTCACCCTTTGCTCCCGAGTGTTGGCTCCCTGCCAACCGGCCTGTGACTCTGGCCTCTGGCTTGACAGACCAGTCCCTTCTTAGAGCCGCACCGACGGGAGGCTCTCCTCCCCTTGGCCTTGGTCGCCGGGGAGGTGCTCCCCAGCCCCCCTTCTGTCTCGGCACCTGTGCCGGTCCTCCGGGTGTCCCCGGGCACTCAGGCCCCCAGGCCCGCGATGCTGCGCTGGGGAGGCAGCTGTTTGTTCGCTGGCAGAGAAGGGTGTTGCCCGTTGTGTGCTGTCTGACCAGTGTGACCTCAGAGCTCTTTTTGGCTTCATAAACCCCTGGGAGGGGCTGCCCCCAAACACAACAATGGGCCTCTTCTCCAGGAGCGCCTCGGCCGAGCAGCCCCACACCTTGCTGCCCACTGAGCAGGGCTCTCTTTCTCGTGGCCTAGATGCATCACTGTAAGCGATACCGCTCCCCTGAGCCAGACCCGTACCTGAGCTACCGATGGAAGAGGAGGAGGTCTTACAGTCGGGAGCACGAAGGGAGACTGCGGTACCCGTCTCGAAGGGAGCCTCCGCCCCGGAGATCTCGGTCCAGAAGGTGACAGGGGCCTAGGTGGGAGGAAGGGGCCCCGTCCCTCGGCGGGCTGGGGAGACAGCCTGGAGGCTGCTTTGGGGCCGGCCGCCTCTGCCCCTGTCCCCCGCCACACACGCCCCCCATCTCAGCTGTGTTCCTGGGCCTGGGGCTCACTGCTGTCCTGCTGCCCGTTTCCCTGTCCTTGAGCCTTCCTTCCCAGACGTGTTCCCCATTTTCTAGGCCAGCATGTCCCCTGCTGGCTTCTGAGCTTCCCTCAGTGGGGTTAAGAACGTAGCCTCCATCCCTTCCAGAGCTGGGTCCCTGGTCCTGTCTCAGTGGGCGTGGGGACCCCCGAGGCCCTTCATGCCACTCACCTTCCCCGGAGCTCTGCCTCCTGCCGGCAGCGTTGGGCCTCATGCACACGCCCTCCCCTCCCCCCAGGTCTACATGCCTCTGCTCCAAGCCTTGTGAGCTCTTTTTGGGAGCCTCACCACACATCTTTTGCCCAGAAGCAAACCCCGGGCCCGTGGGAGGAAAGCTCCCATCTTACCAGTGTTCCCGTCTCCCTCTGGCAGCCACGACCGCCTGCCCTACCAGAGGAGATACCGGGAGCGCCGTGACAGTGACACGTACCGGTGTGAAGAGCGGAGCCCATCCTTTGGAGAGGACTGCTATGGATCTTCACGTTCCCACCATCGTCGGAGGTCCCGAGAGAGGGAGCCGTACCGGACACGCAAGCACGCCCACCACTGCCACAAACGCCGCACCAGGTCTTGTAGCAGCGCCTCCTCGGTGAGTGGTGGCCAGAGTGTGCTGGCTGGGGCTTAAAGGCCTCCTGTCTCTCTAGCCTTCTCTCAGGCTGGCTGGTCCGGGTGAGTACTGCCAGCCCCACGCACGCGCATCGGGTGTGCGTTCATGTGTGTGTGTCTGTGTCGTCTGGTCCAGGTGCAGGGCTGAGTAGGAGGCCCGGCCGCTCCGTCTGCTGGCCCGTCGGCAGTGGCAGCGGGGGGCTCTGGTTCCGGCGCTGGCTGGCCCCCGGCCTGTCTCTGTCTACACGCTGCTCTGGGCACAGGCCACGTGGTGCGAGTGGCCAGGGACACTTAGGGAACCTGATAGGGCTGCTGGTATGTGGTTTGGAGCTGCGCGGCCTGGTCCTTCCCCACCCCGGCGTGGCCCACGCACAACGAGCTCTCTCGGGTATGGACAGCACCCACCTCCGAGGTCTCTCTTCTCCACACCCCTTCCCGGGGGCCTGAAGGCTGGAGCGCACACGGGTAGGGAGGTCTGCCTGGCAGCTCAGACTGCGAGTTGCCCTCTGACCTGCAGCTAGGCCCTCTTCAGCCTCGCCTCTTCCCGGGAGGGGCGGTTGAGACCAGGAGGACGTGCTGCCCATACGACGGGCCACCTGACCAGGCGGCTGAGCGGCCTGCGGCCCAGGCCTTGTCCAGTTGCGGGCCACCTGCCAGGAGCAGGGCCTGCCAGTGGTGGTAGCGCCCAGGTCATCTAGATCTCTGCCGAGCCCGGGAGTGCACACGGCCCTCGGGCCCCTGCGAGGAAGGCCACTTGTGTGTCTGTCAGGTTATGTGCTGTCTTCTCTTCTCCTCCCCATCCCTCTTCCCTCCCGCCGGCCAGGAGGCCCCCCGAGGAGTAGTGGTGCAACCGGTGCAGGGGCCAGGCATCTCTTCTGCTCAGCTTTCCTGTGACTTCCTTGAGTGGCCACGGGTTGAGAGTTGACCGCGGGCAGCCCGCGTGGCCCAGTGGCCTCTGTGCACATTGCCACGTTCTGCTGCAGGATGGCGGTGCAGGTCTGCAGCTCTGCTGCTTCTCTTTTTGGTGCCCCGTGTCATCACGAGGCTCAGGATGGCCTGGCTTGTGAGTATGGTGAGTGCCAAGGCCAGGGCAGGAGCTGGTGTGGGGCCTGTGTGGGCCATCGTGGTAGGAGGGCGACCGGCCCAGAGGATCCCGGGCTCCTTCCCTGCTCGAGGCCGGTGGCACGAGGGCTGCCGACGGAAGGCCGTTGCTGGTGGCGATGTGAAGTCTGGCCACGGATGCCGTCGGGGGCAGGTAGCAGCTTGGCTCTGTGTGGCAGCTGTCGGGCATGTGCAGGGCTGCGTGTGCGAGCGGAGGCAGGCAGCGACAGGCTGGGCGTTCTGCGGTGGAAGCCAGAGCGGCCTCTGACCATTCCGGACGATCGGGCCCGGGCTGAGCCGGCCACCTTCTTGCGCCGTTCTCACTGCGTCTTCACCCCGGCTGGATCCATCACGGGAGGGCCCGGGAGGGGGACACTCGGCGAGAAGGGAGTTGGGACCGTGGCTCTGCGCGTGGCCTGGCCCCTCCGCAGCAGAGGCTGGTGGTCTTTCTGAGCGTTGGCGGCGCCCTTCTCTTAGATAATGTCCGAGTTTTCTTTACATACCTGTAGCTGTTTTTACTTTTCTGTTTTTGAAGTCAGTTTGTGTCTTGACGTGTCCCTTGCAATATCCCTATCGTTATATATGCTGTGTGCCTTATGAAATGCTGGGATCTGGAAAATCCAACCAACCAACCCACCGGCTCCTCACCGTCTCCACCTCTGCCTTTGACTGACACCTCAATCTGTCAATCGGAACCGCCTACCATGCGATTGGTCGGATGGCGTTTCGGGGGGCGGTGCATGCAGAGAAGCCAACAGAGCAGTAAGCGCAGCAGCCGGAGTGTGGAAGATGACAAGGAGGGCCACCTGGTGTGCCGGATCGGCGATTGGCTCCAAGAGCGATGTACAGCCACCTTTCGTAAAACTTTACCTCTCTACTTTCTACCCCCTTGTTAGACGAGACCTCTCCTGCCCGGAGGGGCCTCTAGTGCGCGTGGCGCCTTTGCGGGGCCACCAGTAATTGCCTGAATGACACAGACGCTAGCAACTTCTGTTTTTAAGAGTGTAGCAGTGAGAGACAAACCTTTTTTGTTTTTGAGAATTTGAATGCTGTGAACTTGCAGGAGCTGCCGGCCCTCTGCCCTCCAGGCCCTCATGCCCTGCTTCTTTTCTCTCCTAGATGAGATCGTGGGGAACCTGGGCGAAGGCACGTTCGGCAAAGTGGTGGAGTGCTTGGACCACGCCAGGTGAGCGGTCGTCCTGGGAAGAGCTAGCCTGCGGTTCCTGAGGGTGGCGGCAGTCCGAGCCCCCGTGTGCTTTCCGAAGGGCGGCGCCATAGCAGGGTGCTGGCCCGCGCGTGTCGGGCTTCTGCTGCTCCCCTGGAATGGGGAGAAGTTCCGGGGCTCCACAGGCACGCGGCATCCCCGCCCAGGGGCGCTGCTGTGGTGGCCGTGACATCTGCACGGGGCTGGGGCCCTGGCTCTTCTGTGGTCGGGGTCGGCTTCCTGCCGTCCCTGCGGGGCCTGAGGACACTGCTGGGCCGAGAGCAAGCGCGAGCCCGCCCTCTGGGGCCTGCCTGAGAGGCTGGGCCCGTCCCTATTGGGAGAAACAAGACTTGGGCTCTCACCTTGCGGCCACTGCCGCCTCGGGGTGGCCAGCGTTGACCGTGGGTCCTCTGAATGTGTTTGGGTGGAACGGGGTGATACCTGTGTGTGTTTGGGGACCTCTGGGGAACCTTGCTGCCTTCCAGATTTCATGCCCCTCCACCTTAGTCTGGGAGACCACCTCCTGGGCGCCCCGTCTCCCTCCCTTAATGGCAATGTCATTGGTTTGGTGCTCTGGCTCCCAAGCGCGTGTGACCGTGCTGTCTCATTGGAGCTGCACGCTGCCTGTTGTGACCTTTCCGCTGTAGTAGAGGTGAAGAGAGAGGCTCAGGGTTTACCTATATCCCCCGATTGTCGAGTGGTGGTGCTGAGTACCCCCAGACGGGGCTCAGAAAGGACGGCCGCCCTGTGGCCTCCACATAAGGTGGTGACAGCGACTAACAGGAAATCTCCTGGGCTCCCAGTTCCAGTTTACAAACCCCTCAGACCCAGTGGGCCCAGGTTAGGACTGGAACCAGAGGGCATAGGGACACGTAGGCCATACTGTGACCAGATACGTGCCAGATCTGCGAGCTGGGCACATGGGGGCAGCTAAGCTCTCTGGGCTGTGCCACCCTGAGTAGATAGAGGGGAGGTAAGAGTCTGAAGTCACTAAGGGGCAGGCACAAGGCTCCCGGAGTTCCTGGGGGGTCCAAAGGGAATTGGCTGTGGGGTTGTGAGGAGGAGGTAAATTCTTCCGGAGAGGAAAGGGGGGATCCTCCGAGCCATGGAACCCTGGCAGTGGCTGCCTGGGGACGTGATGCGCTCCCGGTGTTGAGCATCAGACTGCCATTGAGGGATCCTGCTCTAGGAGCCTGCAGCAAGTGGCCTTTGCCTACCCTCAGGATCTGGGGAAATGGGATAGGGAGAGAAAACCAGTGTGTTCTCCAGAAGATGCCTCTGCCCTGGGACCTGTGAGCCTTCTCTTAGGCACCAGGGCCAGCCTTCCAGAGGCCTCAGGGGGCCACGTCCTTATGAGCCAGAGCTGTCTCACTCTGGTTCCCCATGGGCTTCTGAAACCGGGGTGTCCCTTACGGATAGCTGTCGTCCCCTGCTCTGCTGGCATTCTGCGGTGGCCTGCCGGGCGGGGCTGGGGCTGGGACGCCCGGAGCAGGAATTCTTAAAAGTCCTCACTAGACACTGAAGAGGCCTCCTGGCGCTCTGTGGTCTCGGGTAAATGCTGTGGCTGGTTGGTAGGCAGGCTGGGGTGGGGGCTGGAGTGTAGCAAAGGGCCCCGGGGACTTGCGGTGAGAGGACCCTGCTGCTGGCACCCTTACCCTCTGGCCAAGGCTTCATCCCATCCTGGAACCCCCACTCCAGGGGGAGCTGTTTGCCCAGCCATGGAGAGGCACTTAGGAAGGTCAAGGGGTGCCGCAAGGAGGTTGTGGCTGGGGTGGCCTGGCCAGGTCAGGGTGACTGGCCTACATACAGGCTGGGTCACCGAGCGGGCTAGGCCTCTACTCCACTCTCGCTCTCCTCTGGGAGCCCGAGGTGGCTGCCATCGGATAAGCCCAGGCTAGCAGGGACTAACAGACGCCAGGGGACCTTGCTGCTGGGAGAGCGAGGTGTGGCGTTGCCTGCGGGCAGGCCGGGTGTCGGGTGTCTGCGCTCTTCTGAGCGGGTCCTGTTCCTGGAGTCCCGTCCCGAAAGCTGTGAAAGCTGTTTGCCAGCAGTTGCGGGATTGGGGTGGAGGGTGGGGGGAGGGGCTAGGGACCTTCTCGTGAGAACCCCTGCTTCCTTCCCGGCTCCCAGAGGGAAGTCTCAGGTTGCCCTGAAGATCATCCGCAACGTGGGCAAGTACCGAGAGGCCGCCCGGCTAGAAATCAACGTTCTCAAAAAAATCAAGGAGAAGGACAAAGAGAACAAATTGTGAGTGTCAGGAGGGAACAAGGGGGAAGCTTCCAGTGGGGATGGCGTCCTCAGCCCTGTGGCCTGGACCCCCCAGCTGTGTCCTCTCCCTACCCATGGAGCCGGGGCAGCTGGGCCAGCGAGTCCTGCTGGTGGAGCTTGGGGTTGCCATCCAGGTCCCCCCATCCATCCTGTGCACTGAGGCAGGCCTCCCAGGCCCGCTTCCATAAATAGGGGCCCGTGGGTCACGGCAGGGGTCAGGCAAGATGCGCCCCCAAACTGTTGGGCCCCCACATGGTCAGAGAGCTCCAAAGGAGAGCCAAGAGCCGCTCTGGCACACGCACGCTGGGTAGTCCCTTTCCTGCAGACTCGGGAAGCTCAGGGGGGCTGGAGAAGGGATGCGCCATTCCATCTCTTCCTGAGGTGCGGGGATGGTGGCTGGGGCAGGACAGCTCGAGTCAGACCCCCCCGCCCATAGCTGCCCCAGGGGCAGCGACCAGCTTGAGCGAGGGCCGGGGAGCCAGCGCCACCGAGGCTGAGCCCCGCGCACCATTCTCCTCCAGCCTGTGTGTCTTGATGTCGGACTGGTTCAACTTCCACGGTCACATGTGCATCGCCTTCGAGCTCCTGGGCAAGAACACCTTCGAGTTCCTGAAGGAGAACAACTTCCAGCCTTACCCCCTGCCGCACGTCCGCCACATGGCCTACCAGCTCTGCCACGCCCTCAGATGTAAGCGTCCACGCTCCACGCGCCAGCCACGTGCGCCCGCCAACCGACCTGCGGGGCCCCGAGGGCTGAAAGGCCTTCGGGTAGGACTCTGGGGTAGGGGGCTCCTGAGCCCTCCCATGCCCTGGGCTCTCAGGCAGAAGGGGGCGCAGCTCCAGAACCAGCCCAGCCACTAGGCCCCGCTCATGCCTGTGGAGGATGGAAAGGCCGCGGCCCGACTCGTAGGCCCCACGCACACCACGCTGCAGGACGTGGTGGTCGGCACGGGCCGGGCTCCTGCACAGGTGGAGGGCGGGCCTCAGAGCTAGGCTGCACGGGGTCGGCTCAGGCAGAGGGCACAGGACGCACACCCGAGCTGGCCGAGGGGACCTGGCACGTGATGTCGGGGAGGAGACAGGAGCACGAAGTGGCAGGTGCCACCACTGGTGGGGCGGGGGCTGGAGGAAAGAGGTGGATGTCTCCCCCGGGCTGAGGAGCAGCTCCAGGGCCGGCCCTGGGGTGGTTGCTGGAGTGTTCTGTCTCTGTCATCTTGATACTTAGTGACTTTTTCCCAATTTGCCCCTGGCCCGCCGCCAGTACCGCAGCTGGTGCTGGGGAGAGAAGCCCCCCCCCCACCAGCTGACGCTGCAGCTTCGGGGAGACGGGCCGAGGAGGCCGGGCCTCCACCCAGGAGGTGGAGGGAGGTTCTCTAAAGGGAGGGTGTCCGTGCCTGCCCCTCTGGTGAAGACTCGGAGCCAGGCAGGGCCGCAAGCACAGAGAAGTCAGGGAAGCCCGGCCGGCCTGGTCTGCGGCTGGCGGGGGCCCGAGGGCAGCCAGGTTCTCAAGGCCCGGCTCCTTCCGCCCTTGCCTCCCCAGTTCTACACGAAAACCAACTGACCCACACAGACTTGAAGCCAGAGAACATCTTGTTTGTGAATTCGGAGTTTGAAACCCTCTACAATGAGCACAAGGTACGGGTCGGGAGAGGCAAGACCTGCTCTGGGGTGGGTCACCCGCTGGTCAGACTCCTGACCCGACTCCCTTGCCTCAGAGCTGCGAGGAGAAGTCGGTGAAGAACACCAGCATCCGAGTGGCTGACTTCGGCAGTGCTACCTTTGACCACGAGCACCACACGACCATCGTGGCCACCCGTCACTATCGCCCACCTGAGGTGATTCTTGGTGAGTGACCGTGTGGCCCCAACTCTGACCACGCGGAGGCTTGTTGGGAGGGTTAGGACTGGAGGCAGGGAGGTGCCCGCCACCAGCGGCCTGTGTCCCTGTGGGCGCTGACTGGACCTCACCGGGAAAGGGTCTTCTCTGGGTTTGGGCAAGAGTCCTGCCAGCCGGAGGGCAGCTGACCTGTGACCGGAGTCTCCTGTTCTCTCCCCACGCTGGCTTTCAGAGCTGGGCTGGGCACAGCCCTGTGACGTCTGGAGCATCGGCTGCATTCTCTTTGAGTACTACCGGGGCTTCACGCTCTTTCAGGTGAGGCCCCCCACCCTGGTGCAGCACGTGGGCCCTGCTTGGGCAGGCTGCAGGGGCTGGGTTGGGCAGCCCTGCGACCACCCACCCATCGGCACAGGTGGGATGCCCGGGCTCCTGAGGTCGGCGTAGTGGAGCGCTTGGCCTCCAGATGGAGGACGGGGCGGGGGGGGCACAGCCTGTGTGAGGGTGCAGAGAAGGGCAGGGCACGTTCCGGGAGGAGTGAGCAAGGGAACTGGAGACAGGTGCTCGCTGATGGACGGGTCTGAGAGGCCCTGGGGCACGAACTTGACCCTGAGAGAAGGGGCTGGCGGCTGCCACCGGGTCAGAGGCCAGGACTACTGCTCACTGATGGGTTCCCATCTCGGGGGGCAAGAAGACACTTGCCCATCTTTTTTTTTTTGGTCCGTCCCTTACCTCCTGTGAGGGGCTGAGGCTCGCACTGAGCCTTGCTTGCTCTATTCCCGAAACCCCAACAGACCCATGAAAACCGTGAACACTTGGTGATGATGGAGAAGATCCTAGGGCCCATCCCGTCACACATGATCCACCGCACCAGGTAAGGCCCTGGTGGCAGCCTCCGGGCTGGCCGTAGGCCACTGGCCAGTCTTCCTGGGACGTCGTGGCTCCCCCAGACTCCTAGCAGCCTTCCCTCCCGAGCACCACACTGTGTGACCTGGGAAACCACCCGCGCACACATTCCCGCCCTGCTCGGTCAGGCCAGCTAGGATCCTGCACCTCGCTTCGCGGCCACTCCCGACTGCCACTGTCTTCTGCGACCTCCACCCATGACTTGTCGCCCTGCCACATCAACCCCTTCTTTTCTTTCACTTTCAGGAAACAGAAGTATTTCTACAAAGGGGGCCTGGTTTGGGATGAGAACAGCTCTGATGGCCGGTATGTGAAGGAGAACTGCAAACCTCTGAAGGTCAGTTCCTGGCTTCCCCCAGCTCAACTCCTGCCGAGGAGACCCCAGGCCCTGGGCAGACACAGCAGAGACAGGCCGGGCAGCTAAAGGCTGCCGGGGGCTGGCCGAGGGGCCCCTCCCCACAGGGTGGCTCTGGATGTAATTGGGGAACCACCAGAAGAGCCAGATGTCAGAGACCTGCTGCCTCCTGCCCTCTCTCCTCTCAGTTTTGGGAAGAACTAGGCGGGGCTGAGGGGGAGGGAGGACCTAGACATGGCCCGGAAGCCTCTATCAACGGCATTCGGTGCTCGGACCCGTGAATTCTGCAGAGGTGATCTCTACCCACCTGTCAGGACTTTGCATGCGGGGGCAGAGGCACCGCGCCAAACGCTCTACACAGGCGTGAAAAGAAAGGAGCCGCTTGCTGTCAGGAGGGCAAAGTAGTCCTCCAGGGAGGCGGCACTGCCGCCTCAACCCGTGCAGCAAGGCTTCCCACGAGCCTGCCGTCACACTGAGGCGCCTTGTGTCCCTGAGCAGAGTTACATGCTCCAGGACTCCTTGGAGCACGTGCAGCTGTTTGACCTGATGAGGAGGATGTTAGAATTTGACCCTGCCCAGCGCATCACACTGGCGGAGGCCCTGCTGCACCCCTTCTTTGCTGGCCTGACCCCTGAGGAGCGGTCCTTCCACACCAGCCGCAACCCGAGCAGATGACAGGCGTAGGCCACCGCAGGAGCCGGAGAGTGGGACGGGGCCACCCGGCCTTTTCTCCAACCCCCACCACCGGGCCCCGGGGCCAGAGCCACCCAACGAACAGTGCAATGTGAAGGAAGGCAGGAGCCTGCAGGGGACGAGACTTGACGCCCGCCCAGCTGCCAGAAAGCACAGATTTGCCCCAAGCTATTTATATGTTGTAAAGTTATAATAAAGTGTTTCTTACTGTTTGTAACCCCTGGTACCAGTGTGTCCGTCTCCAGGCTCCTTGCCATCCCCACTCCCGGCCTTCTTAATAAAGTCTTTCTTAGCAGTTCAGCTTGTGGAGAGCTAAGTAAGTGTGAACTGGGCTGCCCAGAGGAGCGGGGTGCCCCCCCGCCCACGCCCCAGGCCCTGGGGAAGTGCCCTGAGGTGCTGGGCCCGCTGGGGCCTGGCTGGGCAGTAGCCAGTCTCCCCTCCTCCTGGCCCCGTCGCCAGCCGGCACTTCAGGGCGTATCTGCCCAAGAGCCGTGGCTGACTGAAGGCTGGCGGACGGGGCCTGACCAGCTGGGCTCCTGGGCCCAGGCGGCAGCTCCAGGCCACAGCCTGCACAGCAATTTACCAGAGCCCAGGCCTCCGTCATTCAGCTTTATTTTAAGTGCTGGTTTTTGGTTCCCCAAGAGCTGCAGGAGTGGTAGTCCTGACCACCTGGCTGGGGACTGGGGGACAGGACGGGACGCCTCTGAAAAAAGCTGAAGGCAGAGGAACCATGCTGATCTTTAAGACCACCAGGAAAGGCCCAGGCTGGGGGCAGGAGGAGGCTCCAGAGCCTCCCACAGGGAGAAGACAGGCCCAGGAACAAGCTCCCCGTGGCCCCTGACCAGGCCCTCGCTCCCAGGGCTGCTGCAACTTACCCACTGCGGCGCGGAGTCCGCTGGGCCAGGCTCCTCAGGCTCCTCTTCCGCTGTACCCAGCGCGGGGAGGCTTACCAACAGGCAGGCACCCACAGTCTACTGGCTGCTTACTGAAAATGCCCGTAACCCAGCACTGCTCCTCAGACTGTGGCCCTGCCTCTACAGAGAGGGCTCCATCTTGGAGCTTCTTGGCCCTGAGAGTGAGCAGAGGTTCAGGGAGGATACACACAAAGCTCACAGTCTCTGGCTGCCTCCCACTGCTGGAGACAATTAACATTTGAGGAAGAATGGGAGGAAAAGAGGGACCAGCCCTCTGCCCTGCCTCATCTGCTCCTGGCTATGCTCCTATGAGAAGTGGGAAGTAGCCTGCGACAATCCATGGTACCAGGGCCTACCCTGTGTCCATATTCCTTGGCGAGCCCTCCCACTCACCCCCTTAACCAGAGTGAGTGGGCAGAAAGCAGAAGCCTGAAGCCCTGAAAACGGCTTTAGAGCATGAGCTTTTTGCAAGGGCCCCTGGCAGGTACTCTAGGGTATGGCTCGTGTTCTGAAACCAGCCTCCAAGGCCTAATCATGTGAGGTCCAAGGGCTTTCCTGCCTTAGGATCTGAGCAGCAATGTGTTCCTATGGCTGAGACCCACCAGCTAGCTCATCTAGAACTAGCCTCATTTTGGCATCTTTGAGAGGGCGCTGGCCCCAAGCCTACTCATCTAGAGTGGACAATCAAAAAGGGTTCAGAGCCTAGATGGGAGGGACTTGTGTCCTGCTCTGGGACAATAGCTGCAGAGGACCATTTCAGGGGAAAATGGGGGCAGAAGAAAGGGGGGGCATATGTGCAGGCAAGGAGGTAGGGGCAAGGTAGTGGTGGCCTAAGACACAGAAGCACCAGGGAGCCTCTTCTGGCTCAGCACCAGGCTCCCCCAGGGACCTCCCCAATACTGAACATTAAAGCTGCACCCTGAGGGCTCTGGCCCCAGCTAGAGAGGGTATGGGGCTGGGGGGCACTGCTGGCAAGATGGGCACTGTGGTTCTACAGTAACATAACCTCATACTACGTATGCAGAAAACAGAAAAACAGTATAAAATCCCAATACAGTAAAACCATCCTGATGCCACCCCCTTTCCTGCCTCTCAGCGTGATGGAGTGGAAAGGAAGAAAGACCCTTGAAAAAAATCCCAGCATAAAACTTGCATCAGCTCAGGAGAAAGGGTCAAAAGCCTCCAAATCAGCCCCTAAATCAACTTGCGGCAGGACTCTGGGAAGGCCGCCTCCAACAAGCCCTCGCCAGGAACGGAGTGCGAGTCTGCCCTCTAGCGGGGCAGCTGCAGCACAGCCAGTTTGACATGATCAGAAGGGGGGGGCGGGTGCAGAAGCAGGGGACACGGAGCCAAAGCAAGTACAGGGCCCCAAACAGGACCCGCCCCACCCCGCAAGGTGCTTGCTCAGGCCCCAGTGACTGTAAACCTGAAACACAGTCCGTGAGTGAGCTGCCTAAGTCTGTAAACAAAGCCCCATCCAGCCACGCAGGGGGCCAAGGGTCGAGATGCCTAGAACCACTCAGCCTGCTGCCCACCCAGCACACCCACACACCTGCCCTGGCTACAGGCAGGTGACAGGTCATTTTTAAATATGATCTGTTCTCTCACAGAAGTAACAAATCCAAAAGCGAAAAAATTTAACAAGGTCCATGAAGCTTCACATCCTTAAGGCGTTCGTTGTCAAGTTCAGTGTGTCCGGAGCAGCAGCGGACCGCAGGGTCTAATTTGCCCAGAGCCCCTCTAGGCCGAGTGCAATGGAATGACAAACTTGCAGCCAAAGGGGGAGTGGTAGCTGATGCCCACCTCCTGGAATACCTGCTGGGGGAGGCCGATGTCGCACAAGTAGATGCGGCCTGCACGCTCCCCCAGTGGCAGAGGCAGGCCCAGGGCCAGTGACCACTTGGCGTCGATGCCCTGTTCGCCTTCATGCACAGGAGGGTCTATGCTGAGCACTGGCGCCCGGTTCCGGTTGGCCCAGGCCACAGCTGCCTTGTACCAGGGCTGGTCCCGCAGGAAGGCATTTTCGGGGCAGTCCAGGCAGTTGATCACTAGATCCACAGGGCTAGTGGGCAGATCTGCGGGAGAAAAGAGCACTATATGGGAATCACTATAAGCAGAGAGCAGCCCAGGTGGGGACTGGAACCCAGATGGCCCCAAGGGTGTCTTGTCCTGACACCACTCCAAGGACTTGCCACAGGCTGGCTTTCTCAAGGCTGGGCCAGGCCTCTGGACCTCTGCGGCCCGGTTGGCCTAGGCACCAGAGACTGAGGGCATGTCAGCCCAGTGGACCATTGTCCTCACGGAGTCCCCAGGCTGAAGTAGCATCCTGCTGGCCATGCAGGCCATCTCCAGGAACAGCAGATGCACATCCAACTAACTCCCTG
Source organism: Canis lupus dingo (assembly GCF_003254725.2). Classification (NCBI taxonomy): domain Eukaryota; kingdom Metazoa; phylum Chordata; class Mammalia; order Carnivora; family Canidae; genus Canis; species Canis lupus. Next base: position 37,962,803 of record NC_064272.1, read on the forward strand.
GTACACTATGAGCTCTGAGAATGGGGCGCTGACTGCCAAATCAGCCCTCACAGGGAGCCCTGCCCAGAGCCCAGAAGAAATGGGCTGACTGTCATTTGCTGGCTGGCCCAAGAACTGGAAGCAGGCCAGAACGCACCTATTTACTCTACCTCGAGCTAGCCGCCTCACCGGACAGGAGCCAGCCCGGCTTTGCTGCACCCCGCCCCACCTCATGAAAATGGGCTCTCCTTGCAGCCCACTCTGAGGGATAGGGAAGGAATCGACCACTTCTCCAGGCATTTAAAAAAGTTTCTCTGATCAAACCACGCCTCTCAGGCGGCATAAGAACAGATGTCTCAACAACTATGTAAGTCTTGACCAGCTTAAGAGGGTAATTGGAGAAGAGGAGAAATCAGACCAACTCAAGATCAGCATCTTCAGACTTGGCTCCTGGAATTGAAATAGGAAGGCTTTTGGGTAGCCAGAGGATGAACTGCCTATAACACGGTATCGTGTTACAGATCTCAAGCTACGGAACCCACGCCAGACCCCCTTCCTGGCTAAAGTAATGAGATTTCTTAATTAGGGACTCATGGCTTCCTTACTTAGAGCACCATGAAGAAGGGGGCAGGGATGTCCCTGGGGGCCAGGAGGCTTTCAACAGTAAGAGAGGGTCTTACCTTCCACGTGCACACAGGAGGCTGGCTGGAAGGAGACAGAAGTTATGGCCCAGGGTCTGGCCTCAACCTGCCATCTGAACCCCAGCAAGGGCCTTCTTCATTATTTCTTCTCTCTTCTCCTCCTGCCCTGCTCTCACTAAAACCCATTCCAATCACTTTGTTGTCCCTACCCTCCCTTCCCCGCCGGCCCTTGAAACTGCTCTGGTCCAGATTATCAGGGGCTTCCACACAGTTAGATCCAGTGGTCGATTCCCAGACTTCACCTAAGCCTAACCTAGAGCGGCTTGCTGGCAGAGCCGACCGCACCCTCTTCACTTGCCTTCAGGTATCCGGCTCTCCTGCTTTTCCTTCTCCCTCACTGACCACTCCTTCCCCATCTCCTGAGTTGCTCTCTCAACTCCCTGACTTCTAAACAAAGAACTGAGTCTCACAACTTCCCTACCCCTTCCTAGGAGATAGCCTACCCAGGCTCACTAGGGCTCATTCCTGCCTACACACCCGGTACTCCAGACCAGACCCCTTCGCGTACCTGTGGACTTCTCTGTATCAGGCAACAGTTATACCTGCTTATCCAACAGGTACCTCCGACTTTCTGCTCCTCCTCCCACAAATCTTCCCATTTCAGGATGGCACTTCCATCCTTCTGGTGACTCAGGCCAAACACCTTGGAGTGTCATATAATCCTCCCGTGTCATATACCTTACAACGAGGCTGCAGCCTCTAGCTCCAAAACTTAGAAACTAACCCTGCTTCACCTCTTCTACCACTACCACTGTCTCAGTCCCCAGCATCTCCTCCCAGTTTATCACAATAGCCTCTCAACACTTCTCTTTGTAAACCTCTAGTCTCTTCTCAAACAGCAACCCATGATCACTGGGACCTGAGCTGGATTCTATCTTCCTTCTACTTATTCCTCCAGTGACCCACCATCTCAGCCACGGTAAAGTTCAAACCCTTAACATTGATCTGCAGGCCCTATACAACTTGACCCTCAACGCCTAAGTTAGCTACTCCCTACCCAACCCTCCAACCCTTTCTAGCTCCCTCCCCTACTTTTCTCCATAACACCACCATCTGGCCTAATAGAAAGGTTACTTATTTGTCTCTTTGTCCTAAGTAGAATGTACAATCCATGGAAGAACGTATTAAAAAAAAAAAAAAACTACTGTCACAACCTGTGTCAAGAATAGTGTCTGTTCTGTAATGTTTGTAAAATAAACAAATGGGCCCCCCGCTCTATATGACTGTGCTGGAGAGTGAGGACAGCGAAGGGATGGGAAGTAAGCAAGTCAACGCCGGAAGTATTTCCTTTGTGTACCAAGACTCCTAATAGGCAGAGCAGGCTTTACATCTGTGGTGATGTTCCACCTGTTGCCACTGGGTGGCAGCACCAGACCATCAAATTCTGTGAGGAGGGAGGTGGCCAGAGGCCCCGGGCCAGCCCCAAGCAAGGGCTCACCTTTGAGGTTAGATACTTGTTGGCCTTGGGTCTTGCTGAAGAGAGACAGCTCGTTGGTGATGGACTCCAGCATCTTGACAAAGTTGGGCAGGAAGAGGATGACCTGGACATCATGGTTGGCCAGGTGCCTTCCACAGCTGATCCCCTGGGCCCCTTTCACATGGGGGCCACACAGCAGGGCCACCGTGGGCCTCTGGTGAACATTTTTGGGGTTCAACCTGGAACAGAAGGTAAATAAGCTTTATCAGCTGCAGATCTGTCTTGCACCCTAACCAGGCGAGTACCTCTCAGGACCTGTTGCTCTCAGAGTTCTCCACAGTCCCAGGTCCCAGAGTGAAAATCCACCGCATTCCAAGACTACGGGTGGCATTCCCGCAGTCCCACGCCCACGTCACTTCATCTGCTGGGTCCTTTCACCAGGCAGATCACCCAGATCTTGTTCCATAGAACACTGTTGCCAGAACACTGCTCTCTGGGATGCCCAGGGGCTCAATGGTTGAGCGTCTGCCTCTGGCTTAGGGCATGATCCTGAGGTCCTGGGATCGAGTCCCACATTGGGCACCCTGTGGGGAGCCTGCTTTTCCTTCTGCCTGTGTCTCTGCCTCTCTCTCTCCCTATATCTCATGAATAAATAAAAATTTTTAAACACTTTAATAATAATTTTTAAAAAAGAAGACTGCTCTCTGACTAGAAACACCTAACTGGGATCCCTGGGTGGCGCAGCGGTCTGGCACCTGCCTTTGGCCCAGGGCGTGATCCTGGAGACCCGGGATGGAATCCCACGTCGGGCTCCCTGCATGGAGCCTGCTTCTCCCTCTGCCTGTGTCTCTGCCTCTCTCTCTCTCTCTCTCTCTCTCTGTGTGACTATCATAAATAAATAAAAAATTTTTAAAAAGTTTAAAAAAAAAAAAAAGGAAACACCTAACTGTTCTGTGGGACCTGTGAGGTCCAAACTGACTAGCAAAGAGACTTCTCCATCTCTACAGCCTTCTTTGTTCTTCTTCCCCAACATATTGCTCCACTGCAGTAAGGCTGGCCTCACTCTCTCCTGTATTTTTTTTTTCTCTCTCCTGTATTATAAAGCTCTTTCTTGCTTTTCCTCAAACACTGTCCCCTGCCCAGAAAGCCCCTCACCTGTCAAACTCTGACCCACCTTTCCTTTGGGTGAGCTCAAGGCTCACCTCTTCCAGGATCACTCAGCTTACCTCCTAAGAAACTCACAGCAAGTACCAAACGGGGCAGTTCTAAATCGTCCTCAATCAGTTACCAGACCAAGTTCTCTTTACTGAGCTGCCAGTAAGCAAAAGAAGGGCAACGCTAGATACTAATAGTACCTCTTCCACTCACAGGATGTTGTGTGGATCAATGCATGTACAGCATCTAGAACGGGGCCGATACATTAGAGCATTGGTCACAGAGAAGGCAGCAGGCTAGGGGTTTCCTGATCTACCCTGGCAGTTCCCTTGGATACCCACCTTCCTAATGAAGTCATTTCCAGCTCCTGCCATTCAAAGCCGAGCCACAAGTAAGGAGGTGTGCGGGATAACTCTGGAGCTGTTCCCAACTCCAGACCAGTATGGTCTGTCTCCAGGACAGAAGGCGGCGGGGGGGGGGGGGGGGGGGGGGGGGGGGGGGGGGGGAGATGGACAGCAAGAAACAGGCTTAGGTCCCTTCTTAGCAGTGACAGTCACTTACTAGTCTCCCAAAGAGGGGACGATGACAGATGCTATTCATGTCTGAGAGGAAGCCCCTGTGCTCCAAATAAATGTGGGGGAATTTAGCAATGTACCCTGCATATATACCAAAGCATTCATTTCAAACCCCCACTATGTTTGCATCTTAGGGAAATGTGATGAGCACTTCTTCCTTCAGACAGACATCGCTGAGCTATAGTATCTGACTCACCCATGTCTGCTGCTAAAACAGACTCTTCCTCTCAGAACTACCCCCCATCAGAGGACCCAAAGCAGACCCTGGTACCATACAGCCCACAGCAGGCGGCAGGGTCCAGCCACTGGAAACAGACCTATCTGGATGGGAGACCTGGCTCTACCAAGTACCAGCAGAGTCAACGTGGGCAAGCCTTTCAGCTCTCTGCGCCTTAGCTGGCTCATCCTCAAACACCAGACTTACCTTCGAGGCTAAGTCATGAGGATCAAATTAAACACGGCTGTGAAAGCACAGTGAAAAACTGCATGGTACTGGACACACATGAAAAAGATTACTAGCCGTGGCGATCCTTCTCAAAGGCGCTGCAGGAGACAGCCCTTCTGAGAGGTCAGATGTGGCGAGAAAAGAGGCCCAAGGACAACCAGCCCCAAGAAGCTGGCTAGAGAGCAAAGTGACTCGGTGAGGATGTTCATATGCTGCCCCGACACTGCTGTTTCTGAAAGCCCTTTGGCAGCTCCCTACCGCGCAGCTGTCGCAAAGCCCTACTTCCCAGCCACACAGAATGACTCCGCAGATCCCTGCCACATCCACACTGTCCCTTCTGTTTGCCCTCAGCGTAGGCTCCTCCCCAGACCTGGACTTCTCGCCCGGCCAGCTTGCCTGTTGATTCCCCGCACCCCCTGCAGAACTCAGCTTGAAGGCTACCACAGCTTCCCAGACAACCACGGCAATGTATTTTCTGGAGACCTCACAGCCTTCCAGATGGCAGGCTCAGGGTTTTATTCTCCTGTGTGTCCCCAGCACAAGGATTGGCACAGGAGATCAGTAAATGACACAAATACAATTAAGCACTTCTCTTGACATAAGGGCCCAAAGGGCAGGTAGGAAGGCACCAAACTCCAGCTCTCCCACCCAGCTGTCAGGGTGGTTCTAGAAGTTCTCAGATATGGAACTCAGGGGCTGATCTGTATCCTAGCCCCTCCAAATGAAATACAAGTGCCAAAGGCTGAGTCTCTGAAGGTTCTTAAAAAGCAGGCCTCTTGGGATCCCTGGGTGGCGCAGCGGTTTGGCGCCTGCCTTTGGCCCAGGGTGCGATCCTGGAGACCCGGGATCGAATCCCACATCGGGCTCCCGGTGCATGGAGCCTGCTTCTCCCTCTGCCTATGTCTCTGCCTCTCTCTCTTTCTCTGTCTGTGACTATCATAAATAAATAAAAAAAAATAAAAATAAAAAAAAAAAGCAGGCCTCTGGTAGCCAGCAAGCAGTGTCAAAGCCAGCTGTTATTGGGAAAGAAAGGGTCAAAGAGCAGCCTGCTGAGAGAAGAATAAGGATTTCCGGGAGGTGGGTAAGATGGGCAAACAAAACCTTCAGAGCTCCAGGAAAGGGACTTCACAGAGGGACTCACACTGTCTGATGAACTCTGTGTGGCGCACTGGTGGTGCCTCAGCAGAGCAGAACCTCCCCACCCTCAGCCCTCACCAGTGTAGAGGCATTTACCTGTTGGGTCCTCCAAGCAGGGTCAGGGCCATCTGACTGGCACACACTCCTGTCATCTCCAGTCTCCGCTCCAGAGTCAACCCGTGCTTCTCAGCCACAGACAACAGCTTTTTATGCAGTTCGTAGGAAACACTTGGGACAACCAGGCCAGAGTCTGCAGTTCAAAAGGAGGTGAGCAGAGAAAGGGAAAGTGAGGACAGGAAACCAGAGCCACAAATAAGTGTACTCGATCCAGGATTCTGGGAAAGCCAAGACTCTAAGACTGGCCCTCCGCTGGCCCATCCTCCTGATCTGGGATGGAGGTGTAGTATGCAGCCCTCCAGAGTAGCAGATGGAGAAGTGAGTAACAACATGTGCATGTTACCAAAGAGCAGGTGTAAGCTTAAGCACTCTTAGCAGTTTATTATTTTTTAGACTTAATTTATTTGAGGGGTGCCTGAGTGGCTCAGCAGTTGAGGTTTGCCTTCGGGCAAAACCTTCAGGGCGTGATCCTGGGGCTCCGGGATCGAGTTCTACATAGGGCTCCTTGCATGGAGCCTGCTTCTACCTCTGCCTATGTCTCTGCCTCTGTGCCTCTCCTAAATAAATAAATAAAAATCTTTAAAAAAAATTTTTTTTTATTTATTTGAGAGCAAGAGGGCAGGCGCAAGCACCCAAGGTAGGGAAGCAGAGGGCAGAGCAGAGGGAGAGGGATGAGCAGACTCCTCACTGAGCCAGGAGCCACAGAGCTCAATCCCAAATCCCAGGTCCCTGAGATCATGACCTGAGCCAAAGTCGGAGGCTTAACCAGCTGAGCCACGCAGGCGCCCTTCCTTTAACAGTTTAGCTTTAGACCACAAAAGCCAAGTCTCTCAAGACCTACTTGGTTATTGCAGAGAAAAGGCTGGCACAGCATGTAACAGCAACCTGTGGGCCATTGCAGAAGAGAACATGTTTTTCCGAAAATGGGGGAAATGCTGTTCCTGGCAGTGGGGCTGTCCTCATGGACCCCTCCTCCTTCCCCACAAATGGAAGGGATGCTAAGCCTCCCGACCCTCTGTTCCCCAGTGTTCAAGGTCTAGGCTGGATGATTTGCCCATTCCATTTGCTCCCCACTTCCTCTTCTTTCTCCTCTATTCTTAGTCCTTCCTCTTTGCTTAAGAAATTCAATGAGTGGAATGCTAGGTGGCTCAGCAGTTGAGCATCAGGGCGTGATCCTGGAGTCCAGGGATCCAGTCCCACATCGGGCTCCCTACATGGAGCCTGCTTCTCCCTCTGCCTGTGTCTCTGCTTCTCTCTCTCTCTCTCTCTCTCTCAATCTCTGTTTCTCATGAATAAGTAGAATCTTAAAAAAAAAAAAAAAAAAAGAAATTCAATGAGCAATTTGTTTTCTCAAATAATTTGTCATTTTCTCCCCTTATTTGGGGTGAATATAACCTAATACTCAAATCTCAGGGAAAGAGTACATGGAAAGCAACCTACTCCAAAGAATCTTGAACATTTTATTTGCCATAAAGAAAGGAACTCTATAAAGGTTAGGGAGAATCAGTCATTGAAAGTACACCATGGGGGATCCCTGGGTGGCACAGTGGTTTAGCGCCTGCCTTTGGCCGAGGGCGCGATCCTGGAGACCCGGGATCGAATCCCACGTCGGGCTCCCGGTGCATGGAGCCTGCTTCTCCCTCTGCCTATGTCTCTGCCTCTCTCTCTCTCTGTGTGTGACTATCATAAATAAATAAAAATTAAAAAAAAGAAAAAAGAAAGTACACCATGGAAAATACTTAGTTTTATAAGGCCAAAGTCTGCAGCAGCTGGTACACTTGCAAGAGTCTTACATGCATCAATACCAACATATCAGATATCATCTCAGGGCCCAGAAAACCAGGACAGGAAATAAATGCCAAAATAAGTAATTGTGATCTGTAATGTGCAGCTTGTCTTGACAACCAATGCCATCTTAACAAATACCAGAAGCCACTGGACTAGCTCCCCCAAGGGAGCAGACCTTTGCCAAAGAGCCCCATTTGGCCTCACTGGCTGATAGATCAACACACACAAATCCCAATAGCAAGTCATCATGGAATCCCACATAATTTGCTTTGTCTGGCCAGCCAGACGCATTTTTAGATCCTGGGTCTTCATCTATACTAGACTATTAACTCCTCAAAGCAGGGAAATAAACTTCTTTGCCCCCATCTCAACTGGTCTCAGACACATTTAACAACAAAGGTGAGTTTTTATCAAGTACTCAAACACAGAATGATGCAAACCCAGTGCTATTTCTGGTCTGGCCTAAGTCTAGTAGAACTTTTCATGAAGCTCATCATTACCATATTGGTTCCAAAGCCCTGTATACAAAAACGTCTTCCTCCTTGATCATTTCAGGAATAATTTCTTGAAGTTCTAGGAGATATCCAGTCCTGCCTACATCGATTCTTAAAACCACACAGAACGAGGCTATGGTGGTACATTGGAAAAACAGGAATCCAAGCACAAAGACTGAACCTCAAGCACCAAGGTATATATATATCCCTCTTAAAGGCAGGCAAAATAATAATTTAACGTAGCGAGGACAACAAAAGATGTCTACTCATCAAAATTAACACTATCCTGTTGGTTAACTGAACTCTCTACTTGCCTGAGTCCTATTCCTGCCTTGGCACAAACAGTGCCATTAGGAACACTGTCTCTTCTCTCACTCTTTCTGAAATGTCAGTCCTAGGTGCCAATGCTGGAGGCTGCAGCCTGACCTTGCGTGTCAGCAGCTGATTAAAAGAGCCATTTTTATAGCCTGCTCCAGACACGCACATATTATCAGAACTAATTAGGAATCGTTGATAGCAGTGTGAAAAGGTCAAATGAATTCTCAGGAGTCCTAAGCCACTAACAACCCTAAACCTGTCAGACACGTCATGCTTACTTCAAACACCCTCTTTACCTGCGAAGTCACGCAAGAGAGCGCTTTCCCTCAACCCTGTGCATTTCTTCACCCATTTCCCATTTATCGGCTTTCTGTTGAATCTGAAACAGATCGAGACTCACTAGTCCTGAGCATGCCACCCTACAAATCAAGCTTGCTTTCTGGACCTACATTTTGTACTGTGTGTACAGGCACCCCCTCTCCCTTCCTGAGGGCTCTCTGAAGGCAGGTAAGTACTTTCTGCTACCTTTCTCCTCAGTTCTGGAGGGTACAAAATGCACAGTACAGGGAGAGGAGAGCTGACCCCGCAGCCTGGCTGGCTGGCGGCTACAGCTCATGCCCTCACTGGTGGTGGGAGCACTGTTGATGAACTGGCACACTTTGTAGCCTAGGGCAAAACGAAGCCAGGAATCCTTTCTGCTCAGGCTGCTAGTTACAGGGCCTAGGTTTCCAATGTACCTTGCATACTCAGTTTCTCTGAAAGGAATGTGCAGGCACCACAAAATGTTCCTTTTCAACATTTACACACAAAGGCCAACCAGGCCAACCTCGTCAGACTGGCTTATCAGAAACAGGCAGAGGGAATAAGATAAACTCCAAAGGAAGGGAACCAAGAACATAGCGTGTAAACTGCAAACAATAACACTGCCAAAGCCTGAACATGAGCCAAGCCTAATTATGTTTGGGCTGGAAGGTGGATCTTATTGTTCTGGAACGAAGGCAGTAAAATCAGTTGGTAGGGTTTCTCTCAGTATGTATTTTACAGCTGTCGGTAAAACAAGAAAGGGAGATGTAATTACAGCCAGTTCGTGACAAGCAGAGCACATCTAAGGGCCTGATTAACCTTAGGGTATCCCGGAAAACGGATGACTCCTCTCCACACAGCTCACTCAGCAGCATGAGGCTAGAGCCACGCAACCTCACAGGCCAGCCACCACAGTGCGTGCTGTGGCCTCCCCTCTTCAGGTCTTCCTCACTTCCACATGGCTCCTTCCAGTACATAGGACTTTCGGCCTCTGCCCCTCCTAGGGACATACTTACACATTCTCACACCCTTAAGCACCAAGTCCAAACCTTCTCTAGCAGCCTCTGCATGAACATCCCTCCTTGTCCTTCAAAATCTCCCGGCCTTCTGGTTGTGTGACAAGGCTCCCACGATAAAGTTGTCAGCTCAGAGCTAAAACTCAATCTTCACGCTGACATGGCCCTTCAATTAGAAAGGCCATGTACATCCCATGTCTTATCAATGAGGAGCACAGCTCACTGAATGCTCAATGCCTCAGTGAGGGCATGGTGATTTCTCCAGAGCTGTCAATTCAGATTCCATTCTGTGGGGGTCACATAACCGTGGGGCGGCATCATACTCGTTCTTTTTCTTTTTTCAGTCTTTATTTTAATCACCTAGTGCTCATCAGAACAAGTGCCACTTCTTAATCCCCATCACCTATTTCACCCATTCCCCCCTCTTCCCCTCTGGTGACCTCTGGTTTATATTCTCTAGATAAACACAGTGGTTCTTCTTGGGAGTATAAACCAGTAAATTCATACCCACAGACCCACACTGTACAAGAGAGCCCCTGTAGATTTACATTAAAGCTACACAAAATGAAATTTGGTGTCAAGTGTACCTCTGAAAGAAGGATCTGTTACAAGAAGCCTAAAAACTCTTAAGGCCCTTTATTAGGGCCCACCAGGCCTCCCATGATCTCGCCCCTGTTTTACTTCACCCCCTTTACCTTGGCCACCATGCTCCAAGGCACCTCAGCTGCTTTCTGGTTCCTAAACACACCTAGTCCCTTCTGGCTGGAGGAAGCACATCCCCTTTCCTGGGACTCACTCTCTTCTCTCTTCCAGTGCTCTACTGCACTCATGGCTGGTTCCTCATTCTTCGGGTCTCAGCTTAAATAACTCTCAGCCTCTGTTTATTTCCTTTACCGTACTGAATACATCACGTACTAGCTGTTCTTTCTTTCTGGACCATCTAACTTTGTCGGACTGTAAGCTCCATGAAGGCAATGACCATGTTCATCTTGCTCACTACTGTATCCTGTTCTTCACGGTCCCTTCAGTGTGAGCACAGGGTCTGGCTGGGGCTACATAAATATGTGTGCAACTAATGAACAAATGGGAAGGAGATCTATAAAAGCCTCAGCACTTTCCATTCTGCAACTCGGTAAGAGCCCAGCTGTAACCAAAGGTAAATGTGGGTGACATGTTTCTGACTCTCCCTACCCTTTCCTTCCCGCCATTTACAACAAACTAGACCAAACTCTATCCACCCTGGACCTCATTCCTTCAGGTTAAAGCTCCACTGGAATAAGCTTTGGACTAAAGGGGTAAAGGACCTCCTGAACAAGATGACTTATTAATTATGAAGAGAGAAGTATCTTTACAAAGAAGAAACCCAAATGCCAATACCTTGCCAAGTGATTAACTCGCCCCAATGTCGGTTTGTCTCACCATTGAGAGAGACAGGGCCTTACCAAAATCTTGGAAAAAATGTTTAACATGAATCACATGGAACATGAATCCAAAGGAACAATCAATCTATAAAACTGGGACGCCCGGGTGGCTCAGCGGTTGAGTGTCTGCCTTCGACCAAGGGCATGACCCTGGGATCCCGGGATCGAGTCCCGTGTCCAGCTCCCTGCGTGGAGCCTGCTTCTCCCTCTGCCTGTGTCTCTGCCTCTCTCTGTGTGGTCTCTCATGAATAAATAAAAATCATTAAAAAAAAAAAAAAACTAAACTAAGGGGTATTTCTGCAAATCAAGTGGCCTAGACTCTTCATAAATGACAGTATCCTAACAGACAACAAAAGTTGTGGGAAGTCTCCTGTTTTATTAAAGGAAACAAAAGAGATACAACAACTAAATGTAATGCACAACCACTGACTAAAAATACAGCTATAAAGGACATGACCGGGATAATCAAAAAGCTGTGGATATGGAGTATACATTAGAGAATACTTCTGTGTTAACTCTAAGTTTCCTGAGAGCACTCTTACAACCTGGTTGCAGAGAGCAACATTCTACTGAAAGTACAGGGAAGTAGGTAGGGGTAATGTAACGATAGCAACTAAATCTCAAGTGGTTTGGGTGTGTTCTTGCTTTTATAAAGTAAATGTGGCAAAATGTTAAGAGGTGAATCTAAAGATTTTATTCATGAAAGACAGAGAGAGGCAGAGACACAGGCAGAGGGAGAACAGGCTCCATGCAGGGAGCCCGACGCGGGACTGGGATCCCAGGACCCCAGAATGACAACCTGAGCCAAAGGCAGATGCTCAACTGCTGAGCCACTCCGGCGCCCCAAAAGATGAATCTAAATGAAGAGTGCATGGCGTTCATTATACTATTCTAGCAACTTAACGTGTGAAGCTGTATTTATTTAAAAGTTAGAAGGGGAGGGCCTGGGTGGCTCAGTTGGTTGAGCGTCTTCCTTCAGCTTAGGTCATCATCTAAGTCATGATCTCATGGTCCTGGGATCCAGCCCCGGGTCGGGCTCACTGCTCAATGGGGAATCTACTTCTCCATCCCTCCTGCCCCTCCCCACTGCTCCTGTCTCTCTCAAATAAAATCTTTAAAGGAAAAAAAAAAAAAAAAGAATGCTAAAATGTTTTTTTAAATAATTAGTTGGGAGAAAAGAGGAAGAGAGTAAAGATGATCAGTAAATCTTTGCAGAGCAGTAACACATCAAGCCAGTGGTGGAGTGGTGAGTGGCAGGAGATAGTAAATAAAAAGAATACATAAACAGACCCTGTTCCCAGTCTTACAATCTAGCTGAAAACAGAAAATAGACGTGCAAATACCAGAGAATACACACACTAAACTATTATCCTGAGCACAAGTGTAAAGTTTTTTTTTTTTTTTTTTTAAGATTTTATTTATTTATTCATGAGAATGCACAGAGAGGAGAGAGAGAGGCAGAGACGCAGGCAGAAGGAGAAGCAGGCTCCATGCACCGGGAGCCAGACGTGGGACTTGATCCCGGGTCTCCAGGATCGCGCCCTGGGCCAAAGGCAGGCGCCAAACCGCTGCGCCACCCAGGGATCCCCCAAGTGTAAAGTATTGATTTCAAACCAGGAGCTGCAGGCAGGAAGTGTCAAATTCTCAAACTGAACTCTGCCTTAAAAGACAGGCAAGACTGTAGTCAGAACGACAGGAGGGAGAGAGCACTCCAGGTTCCAGAGGGGAGGAACCGAGAACAAAGTTCCAAAACTGGAATCTGCATGACACATGCAGATGCAAACTTCCCTGCCTGGAGCCCAGAGGCTGATACAAAGGCTGGCTTAGACTCAGAGTAGTGGGCAGGCCCAGATTTTTGAAGGCTCTAAAGGCCAAGTTGTTTTATGCAGGGAAAGGTAACTGGGCTAGAAAATGAACAGAAAGACTAAGCAGAACTGATGTCAAGGGACACAGGGAACTCGTGGAGTAGCACAAGAAACTGAAAAGTCATGAGCACTTCAATGGCAATTCTGAATGAATAAGAAGAGAACCTGAAGCCAGAATGAATACTGCAGATAAAGGAAAATTCCTTGCCAGGGCTGCTACAGAAGGAATCACTACATCTGCTATTGAATAAGAAAAAGGGCTGTAAGGGCAATCTGGGTGCGGCATCTGTTACCCCTCTAGTCGCCAGGGTTCATCTGGCTGGTCTGGCTGACTAGGCGAGTGTCCCCTTCCTCACTGCTCTATGTGTGTTCCTCCTAAAGCAATGCACTGGTCAAAGAGGACGACCTTCCCCAATGGAAGACCATTCTTCGGTCAAGGTAGCTGCGCTCCCCTACTAGAACCTCCAAACAAGCTCTCAAGGTCCAGTTGTAGGAGGACACAGGGTAGTCAAGCTTCCAAGGCTCTGGACACATCCAAATGAGGGGCTGCACATGGCATGAATTTTTATGAGAAGGAAAAGGTGAAGGTAGTTACAAAGTTTTATGCCAGATACCTTAAGAATGGTGATTGCAGTGAAAGAAACAGGAATGCAAAGGAGGCAAGAACATTGGGCAGGAGGAGAATAGGACTCCTGAATATTAGTGTGTCAAATTTAAGGAAGATGGTGGATAATGCATACGATGAAATCAAGCTCCATCCTCACTGGCTAGACACCTGTGGCTCTGGATGGTGGCAAGAGGATACATATTGGCAGAGTGATCATATTTAGAGACCAATTCATTCTCTAAAAAATAAATAAAGGGATCCCTGGGTGACGCTGTGGTTTAGCGCCTGCCTTTGGCCCAGGGTGCGATCCTGGAGACCCGGGATCGAATCCCACGTCGGGCTCCTGGTGCATGGAGCCTGCTTCTCCCTCTGCCTATGTCTCTGCCTCTCTCTCTCTCTCTCTGTGTGACTATCATAAATAAATAAATAAATAAATAAATAAATAAATAAATAAATAAATAAATAAATAAAATAGAATAAAATAAATAAAATAAAATAAAATAAAATAAAATAAAATAAAATAAAATAAAATAAAACAAAACAAAACAAAACAAAACAACTAGCAGCTTTAGCAAAAACTCAAGTGTCAGGGGAAGGGGGCGCCTGGTGGCTCACTTGGTTAAGTGTGTGACTCTTGATTTTTGTCTCAGGTCATGCATGATCTTAGGGTCATGAGATTAAGCCCTGCATCAGGCTCAGTGGTGCTGAGCGAGGAACCAGCTTACGATTCTCTCTCCCTCCCTCTGCCCTTCCCCCTGCCCTTCAAGTGCTCTCTAAAAAAAATTTAAAAACTCAAGTGCTGGGCTATAATGTGCCAAGGCCCCAGACCCTCCAGCTCTTAGTTTGAATTTATATTCTTAAATTAAAACTCTGGCAACAAGTTGCCATGAGACCTTGTCCCATGCAAAGACTGTAGGAAGCACAAATGTTCGATACTGGGAGACGAGTCTTTTTTTTTTTTTTTTAAGTTTTTATTTATTTATTAATGAGAGACCCAGAGAGAGAGGCAGAGACACAGGCAGAGGGAGAAGGAGGCTCCACGCAAGGAGCCCGACATGGACTCGATCCTGGGACTCCAGGCTGGGGGACGAGTCTTAACAATACTGGCCTATAACTTCATGAGACTGCCGATGACTACAACCAAGCCCTTCAAGTCTATGACAAGTATCCACCATCTTATCCAGGCCCAGAAACTCTGAAGGACACAACATTAAGGGGACTGACTACTCTCTCAACTAGAGGATCTGCTTAGAACCTGAGGTTCCCAAAACCAACCAAGTCACTGCCAAGGAAGTCCACTTGCAGAGACACAATTCCAAAAACCAGTTTCATTAACTCTGTTCAGTGAGTCATAGTGGCATCTGCTACAGCACAAGCGTGTTAGTGCAGCATTCCAATCCAGAACATCTCCTAGAATCTACTTCCAGATGTGTCCCTGTGGTTCTCAGGAGCACAACTGCTGAAGGAGATCTCACTATACCCTTAGAGTAAAATTCTTCAATGGCCACTTCTAAACTCAAAGATTTATTTCTTCCTGAATTCCTGTTGAACATACATACAAACCCAAAACAGATTTCCTGATTATCTGTTCTTCAAGAGATAAGAACACTGCTGGTCTTGAAAACATTAGCATACTTCTTGGTGACAAGAAGCAAAAGAAGGCAGCCAGAGCTCAGAGACAGAAATGCAACACTAGCTGTGGAAGACAACTGCCAGCCTCAAATGTGAAGGTCAAGCTTGTCCTGAGAGCAAGACACATCCCCACTGAAGCTCAAAGATTTAGCTAGCCGAGGTGGGAAGTATAAAGAGACAAGCCATAAAGCAACAGAACCAACTAATTGTGGCTTCACCAGCAGCTCCCCTTCAGAGTAGGAACCAGAACTGCTTTTACCAAGAGAAATGGGCACGTGTAAGTGGTGCTGGACTCAAAGGGAACCCAGACCAGAGTGCCTCACTCAAACTTCGACTTTTGCAGTAAACAGTAACCCTACTTCAGGTCATCCTCCTCATACACTTGCTGCTCACCAAATCTCAGCAGGCAGATAGTAAGGAGGCACAGGAACATCCTTCAGGAAAAGCAGATGGGACAACTGCAGAGATTCAGTGTGTGCACCAATAGCACCCCACTGCCTCTCATCTGGGTTTCTAAACATTCGAGGGCAGAAGGAGACTACACAGTGGAAAACAAACGGCACAAGTTAGTAAGAATTCTACCCAACAGGAAGAGTTCTTGAATAAATATGCCAAAGAAGAATTTATTAGCACTCAGGAAATGAATTCGAGACAGTTTAGTCTTTCCTGATTTGAAAGGTTTACCAGATTACTTAATGCCAACAAAATGGGGATAATAACAAAAATGGGGAGAATAGGGATCCCTGGGTGGCACAGCGGTTTAGCGCCTGCCTTTGGCCCAGGGCGCGATCCTGGAGACCCAGGATCGAGTCCCACGTCAGGCTCCCGGTGCATGGAGCCTGCTTCTCCCTCTGCCTATGTCTCTGCCTCTCTCTCTCTCTGACTATCATAAATAAATAAAAATTAAAAAAAAGGGCAGCCCCGGTGGCGCAGCGGTTTGGCGCCGCCTGCAGCCCGGGGCGTGATCCTGGAGACCCTGGATCGAGTCCCACGTCGGGCTCCCTGCATGGAGCCTGCTTCTCCCTCTGCCTCTCTCTCCCTCTGTGTCTCTCTCCTGAGTGGATAACTAAAACCTTTGAAAAAAAAAAAAAAAAAAAAAAAAAATTAAAAAAAAAATTTTTTTTAAATGGGGAGAACAGTGTAATCTCATAATTGCACTCCATGAAAATTGTGACAAACATGTGAAGTGCTTAGAATGGTGCCCGTGACACAGTAAACATCCAATGAACTTTCAATACTATGACACTGATCATAATGCTGCTGCTTCTCCTGAGCCAGGCTCCCACCTCCAAACCTTGTACACACTTCTATTATTTGGTTACTCGATAACCTAATCAATCCGTAACATTTAGTTACTCCATAAGGTGACCAACAATACCCAGAGAATCTAGAATGGCACCTCTCACATAGTAGAAATTGTATAAATGTAGGTGCTTTGAAATTACCTTCCTGAGGCAGCCTTCACATTCATATTTGAAGTCAAATACCAACAATCATAAGTTGGGCGTTGTACTAGCTGCTTTTCCACATGATCTCATTTAATTGACAATTTTATCCCACTTTACAGAAAAGGCAAGGCTCAGCATCCCCCATTTGGCTACATAACTCCATTCTCCGACTCTACAGAAGCCTCCTCATTGAAGCTTTTAATAACTCCCTGACCTCTCAGTGTGATAACTCTACTATCTGCTTTTTCTGAGCTCAGCCACAAAGCACCACAGGAGGGAAATCACATAACCACGCAGACTTGGCAAACTAACGACAGCTAGACACTCATTGCCATTCTTCCTGCCCCACAGGTGCAATGCCTTTGAAACCTCCCGCTCACTCAACCCTTTTTCACCTGCTTTCAGCCATCAAGTTCTGCTCTGTCATTTCTCTCACACCTTTGTCTTCCATCCCATTCAGTGGTCCAAACCTCTGGTACATTAGTTACATCATGAGCCTAACTAGTCTTCCTGGTTCTGCTCTCTCTCCTCTCACTCTACTCTGAAATCTATCATGAGACCAGTCTTCAAGACTGTAAGTCTTTCTAAAAGAGATCTGAGATCATATCTCTTTCATTCTTCAGAATCCTTCAGTTGTTCCCTATGGCATAGGACAAGGATAGCATATGCACATAAGGCTCTGTGCTCTTGTGATCCAAAGCTATTTTTAATTCCTGCTTGTTCCCCAACACTGTCTGCCCTGGCCAAACCTCCTACAGGGCCCTTTATTCACACTATTCACCAGCACCTATCGGCCTACCCACATACTCCTCTTCCTCTCTGCCTGCTGAAATCCTGCCCATGCTTCAAGGCTTCTGTCCTGCTCCCTTTGTAAGGCTATTCCTGATCAGCCCACCTTTCAGAACCTCTCCTGCCTCTCAACATCCAGCGCAACTAATGTCCACACTCACTGGACTCCAGGCAAATATGGTATCCTTCCCTTTCTTTTTTTTTTTTTTTTTTTTTTTTTTTGTGGTATCCTTCCATTTCCTAATAAATCTTAGAAAAAAAAAAAAAGATGTATTTGAGAGAGAGTGCACGTGTGCTGGAGTGGGGATAGGGATCTCAAGCAGACCTCACCCCCACCCCCACTGAGCACAGAGCTTGATCCCAAGACCCTGAGATCATGACCTGAGCCAAAATCAAGAGCTGGACACTTGAGCCACCTGAGTGCTCACTCGACTGAGCCACCTGAGTGCCCCTTCCTAATACATCTTAATAACAAATGCAAGGTCTTAAGAGTGACTTACACAAAATAAGCATAGTATTTAGACGAACAAAAGGTCATCAGTATTTCTTTTCGAACAGTATGAATGTTGAGCAAATATTCTTCCGTAAAGCCTTACCTCTCTCCTACCCAGTATTCTTTGAGGACCTCTCACAACTGAAGAGTGCTCACACACATCTCACACTTTACAGCCAAACTTAATACACAAGTATGTGACCACTAGATATCATTATTTAGCAGGCCTAAGTCCACGCTAGAGAAATGTCTGACCACCCACAACTGCTGGGCACACTGTCAAAGGACTCAAAAAGGCTTTCCAGAGAAAAAATCTGGGTTGAACAAAGAGCTAAATTTAGCTGCTTCCTTAATGTGTTTTTCCAATTGACAGACCTTTTATAATACTACCCCATCACACACATACACACAGCTGGTATTGTACTGCCAAGAGGAGTGTGGCAATTACAGAAAATGGCTTAGAAACTGTTGACACCACTCAGCACACAGTCAACGTGCTGGATACCAGCAGCAAGCTGTCAGAATCCTAAGACCCAAGCCATCACACCAATGGGTAGTAACATGTCATTGTTCTTTTGTACCCTGGAGATTAGTAGAAAATAAGGCATTTGGGGATCTAGGACATGCCAGAAGGCTAGCTGGGGAGCTATCCAAGCCACCTTCCACAACTACCGATCTAAGTTGATCTGCTTCTGCGGACTCTAAAGAAAAACGACTATAGTCTATTCCGCCATTACACGGCGCTTCTCCTCTGATACTATATCCTTCCTCCTCTTTAACTTAGCGACCTTCCGAAAAGAAAAGAAAATGTGGGATCCCTGAGTGGCGCAGCGGTTTGGCACCTGCCTTTGGCCCAGGGCGTGATCCTGGAGACCCAGGATCGAATCCCATGTCGGGCTCCTGGTGCATGGAGCCTGCTTCTCCCTCTGCCTATGTCTCTGCCTCTCTCTCTCTCTCTCTGTGACTATCATAAATAAATAAAAATTAAAAAAAAAAAAGAAAGAAAAGAAAATGTAAGGTTTGTTAGAGTCTTTATCTCTCTGGACCTCAATGTCCTCATCTGTAAAACAAGAAAATCATACTAAGTGATGAAGTAACCTAACGCTAACATTTGACAGTCTTATGTTGTTGTTTCTCCACATGTTCTAGATAGTTTGCCTTATTCTGACCATAACATCTGCATAAGAGATCCAAGTGGAAAAGTGTCCCCAGCCAGGTACCATCTGAAACCAACTTGTGCCTTGTTGATGGAACAGAGATAAAAACCACCTGTAGGAGAAGCTGCTCAACAAGGCAACGGTTTGTTTGCTCGCTATTTCCAGCATAGACCCGGCTTGGCAAAAGGGCTTCATTTCCACTCTTATCACTACTGAGGACAAAGAGAAAAACCAGATGGCATGAAGCTGTGGGCCTTCTTAGCCCCTTCACCGTCATGCCTCAGTGAAGTCCAACTGGTCAGCCACCATATCTGAGTTCCTGGCTGAGGACCAGCTCATATAGTTTGTTTTAGGTTTGTTAATGGCAATTCTGGAAAATAGTTTCATGTGAGAGAATAGAACTTTCTACTTGTCATTAAATTAAACACGGCATCTGGGTGGGCTCAGTGGTTGAGCGTCTGCCTCCAGCTCAGGGTGTGACCCTGGGATCCTGGGATAGAGTCCCACATTGCGTTCTCCGTGGGGAGCCTGCTTCTCCCTCTGCCTATGTCTCTGCCTCTCCCTGTGTCTCTCCTGAATAGATAAATAGAATCTTTAAAAAAATAAAAATTAAAAAAATTAAAGTGTGAGTGAAAATCAAGTTGGGGGAGGTTGAGTGTGTAGTAGTAAAAAATTCTCACACTCCCCTTTGCCTACTTTAGCAATGTTTTCTCAGGCTCTTTTAGATCTGAGAATCTTTCCTGAGTTTACTATTTTCTTCCTTTTAGCCACTTCATTCCAAGGCAGGCCATATCTCCCCAAGCTCAGGAATTTCAGGGAAAGGACCTGCTGCATGACCTGATCACCTCAGCTCAGTGAGCTACAGGTAGAGGCAGCTTATTTTGCTGTGGGCACTGAAAGAAAAGCTACAGGTAGGGGCAGCTGAATGGCAAGAGCTGACTGTATTTTCAGACCTGCAGGATGATGGCTGCCTCTGAAAAGCTTCACACCTAGCAAATGAAATGAAGCCTGATTCTGAGCTAGGCTGTCTGCCCACACACAAGTGGTAAAAATCAAGAGTTCAGTAAGTCACACTGTCAGTGCCACTTAGGGAAACCACCTTAGTAAAGAGGCATGCCCATCAGAGTCCGCCAGCGAACAACAGAAAATAATCTGGCAGTCTCTCTTAGTCTGGCAGCCTGCTTTTTTCTCCCCCCACGTGGAAAATGCATGCAAACTTCTATACTCAGCAAACTAAATAAAATACAACACGGCCTTACTACTGTCTACAAAAAAGCCATGCTGTATCTGATTTTCCTCCAAATTTCCATAATACTTTCTATAACTGCTACTACTGTTCTAAATTTATATTCCTTATACTCAAACCCTCAAACCAAAATGAGTATTATACTTAGTTCCTTCTCTACTTAATTAAAATGATTATGATTCCTCCTTCAGCTCTTTAAGATCATTCAATAAGAATGGTTTTCAAATTGTATTCGAAGAAACTCTGGGAAGGGACAAGGCCAGGGGTGAGGTAGATCACCTCTCCTATAGCTGGTTTTATGTGCCTCAACTGCCACGTTTGAAGAAAAGATCCTTATGTCACAAAAAAAGAAACTTAAAACCACTGAGGTAACAGACTATCCTATACAGTGACCTACATAACTACCAAGACACTACTTTGTTAAGTGAGAAACAGGACCAGCCAAACCTCCCACGACCAGGGCTAGCAGGAGATGAGAACAATGTAGTAACAAATGTTGATTTATTGAAACCCCAATTTTAGCCAGTGGTTTCAACCATCTATCTTCGAATGTTTTTTACACCAATAAATAACTAGTAAAACAGGTGAACTTCCCGTAAAATGTATAGGCAGTAGGAGGCAAGCCAAAGTGAAAAGTGAGAGATCTGATTATGTGAATCTACATAGTTGGCTCCTATGCCTTTAGTTGTTAATCATGATACACTAAATAAAGAGCAGACCAGATCCTGTCAGATGCAGGACACCAATGGACATGAAATCAGCCCCCTACCCCACACCTCCACATCACCATGGTAGGTAGGATGCCATATTAACCACCATTCCCAAGAGACGATAAGAATGCGCCAACCACAAAGCCACTTAGTTAATTCCTACTGCAAGAGTCTGATTCAGAATCTACATCATTCTCTTTCAAGCAAAACAAAAACAGGAGAGCAGCCAGTAGGATGGAGACCTGGTGCAACTCACCCGTGCAGAACTCCTTGCTCACATTGTGGGGCACTGTGATTCGCCGATAGACAATGGGTTCCGACTCCAAGATGTTCTCATCATGGCGGTACCGAGTTGGTCTTTCATTTGGGATGCCCCGGGAACGGGTACCACTTCTCCTCTCGTAGGTATCAATCTCCTCAAACACAGCTGCCTTATCAAAAAGGGCCAGGTTCCCTTCAAAATCAAAATCTGTATCTGGGATCTCTTCAATATCATCCCCGAAGCACTCGTCATCTTTATTCTTCATTTGGCCATTCTTTAAGCCACTTTTCTTTGGAGTTGCCTGATTTGGATGTCTGCTACTAGATGACCCTAGAGAAAAAAAAAGGACTAAGGTCAGTGTGCCCACAGGAAATACTCAAGGGAAGTGGAAAATACATTAGTCCTTTATAGAGAGCATTATAGGAATCAAAGTAAAGATGGTAAAAGCTATTTCTAGATCACATTAAAGTAGCACAAACCACCACAAATTTCATGGAATAACAGATTTCATATATTACCTAATAACAGTGAATATAAAATAAGTACAACTCCTGGAAATCTTAACCAGTTCTATCCCTCATGAAGAAATTAGTCAACAGAGGCTTTTTTGACAAATGAATATCAAAAATGTGGAAGAGCAAGAGTAGAATCGTTTCTTCCCACAGGTCTGGGTAGTTTGATCGCCAATGTCTAGCAGTTAACAGAGAAATACCCCCACAGCGAAACAGGGCCAACTCTTTGTAACCTGAAGCTCATAAGAAGAGAATACCCAACTGGCTTTTAATTCAATGCTTACCAAGCAAGCTACTGTCTAATTTTTATTTGATCTTAGGTTATTGGTGATCTCAGGTTATTGGTATGCCAAATGCAACCTCCAATATGGTTTAAATATCCAATATGGTAATGTACTTCCTTTTGAAAGACTAAAAGCTCCTCAATTATTAAAAATACTCAGGTAGAGGGGATCCCTGGGTGGCGCAGCGGTTTGGCGCCTGCCTTTGGTCCAGGGCGCGATCCTGGAGACCTAGGATCGAGTCCCACATCCGGCTCCCGGTGCATGGAGCCTGCTTCTCCCTCTGCCTAGGTCTCTGCCTCTCTCTCTCTCACTGTGTGCCTATCATAAATAAAAATTAAAAAAAAAAAAAAAAAACCCAGGTAGAGGTTAGAAAGATCACAAACAAATCCCCTCACACATTTCCATTCGAGCTATACTACTCTAACTTCTCACAGCAACTCCTTTCTACCCTATGGACCAGCCAGGAGACTTAGGACCTAGCTGCAGTTCTTGTTAACATGTTATATAATCTTACACCTGTCATCCAACTTCTCAATTTCCCTGTATATAAAATGCTCACGGGATCCCTGGGTGGCGCAGCGGTTTAGCGCCTGCCTTTGGCCCAGGGCGCGATCCCGGATATCCGGGATTGAATCCCACGTCAGGCTCCCGGTGCACGGAGCCTGCTTCTCCCTCTGCCTGTGTCCTGTGTCTCTGCCTCTCTCCCTCTATCATAAATTAAAAAAAAAAAAAAAAAAATTAAAATGCTCACTGTTGTAACCCCAGCATAGTTCCTAGCACATAGCAGGCAGTCAATAAACATTTGTGTAACAAACTCTTCAATACTGGCAAGATCAATTACAATAATTACTTTGAAAGGTATGTACTGGGCACCGGGGTTGCTCAGTCGGTTAAGTGTCTGACTTCAGCTCAGGTTATGATCCCAAGGGCCTGGAACTGAACCTTGCATCAGGCTCCCTGCTCAGCAGGGAGTCTCCTTCTTTGCCTGCCACTCCCCTGCTTGTACTCTCTCTCTGTCAAATAAATAAAATCTTTCAAAAAAGAAAGAAGAGGAGGAGAGGAGAGGAGAGGAGAGGAGGGGAGGGGAGGGGAGGG